>NW_025863389.1:0-2237 GCF_002878395.1 Capsicum annuum
CTTGCCTTAGACTTCGAGTTGACAGAGAGAAATGACAGAACTCTTGGCCTTACGAGATTCGGGCAACTTTGCTATTCAAGGGGATAGAAGTAAGAAAATGTTGGAAGAGATAGACCTCTTTCGCTTAGTTGGATTACGGGCCTTTGTGAAGGTAACCTTCTTTAGGGTGAGAGGCTCACCGCGGGTGCCGTAGTCAAGAGAGAATCTTTTATGTTCTGTTACCGGTCTAGTGCGCTAGTGCAATTATAGAAAGATTCCTTTTCATAGGCCACTAAAAGCCCTTTAATGGCACATTTACCCCCTTCCAGTGGTTCTGTTAACATGAGGGGTTTTAAATGTCGCATTTCAGCTTCCAGAGACTGCTCTCTCATTGGGATTGGGAAGGGTCAAGTCTTTTTCTGAATCATGAATCTCCTCGGTACTTGAACTTGATTCTTTAAAGTGGGGAACTCCATTCAATTAGCCGAGCATAAGATCTCCCCTTGCTTAGCTCCTTTTTGTAAAATGCAAAAGCTAAAGCGCTACATAGAGCTTTTTTACTATAGGGTGAGGAGTCTGCTTCCTAAATCCCATTTTAGAGGGCAGGTATCACGCTCTATACAATTTTTAGCTAAGTAAATAGATGGGGAAGATAAAGAAAGAAAGCACTTTGAAAGTCGTAAACCACACGAAATCAGGCTTCACCTTAGCTACTAAGAGGCTTCCTCTGGCAACAACTTTCATTTTTCCAAAGATTGAATTCTTACCGGCATATGCTAGGAACATCACTCTAACGCTAGGAGCTTTCTTTCTTCCCCTTGTTAGAAATCCTCTTTGGTTTCTTACATGACAGCTTTCGAAGCAAGCTAGTCAAGCAATAACAGCAGGATCAGGGAATGTGAACTCAGACAGTACGGGAAGAGACACCCTTTTCCTCTCAAGCGAGAGCAGCTGAAAGGAAGTGACGAAAGCCAGCTAGAAGCTTAAGTGAATCTCTTTGGCGAGGTCAAGAATCCGTCTATTCAACAGGGCTATTAGAGAAGTAAAGGGTAGAAAAATCTTCCTTCAGTAAGTAAGGTCCATGGATTCATGTGAGTGGCTTTATCTTTTGTGAGCGTAGGCAGTAAAGGAGCACGTATGCGCAGGTGCCGGGGTGAAAGCTCAATCCAAGACATGAAAGTGGAATCACAACTGTCAAAGTAAGTAGGTCAATGCCAATGAAAAAAGACATGGTTTTAGTAGGTCAATGGCAATGAAAAAAGACATGGTTTAGCTTAGTCTAGTCCTAAGGAAAGCAAATGACGTAGAATAAGATGTCATATTATGTCCTCTTTAAATGGGGCACGAAGGCTAAAAGAAAAAGTAAGGTGCGAAGGGCACTCCTTAAACCGTTTTCTAGTTGAATATAGAGGTGAGGGAAGACAGAAGGAATAGCATAATTAGTAACCTCTTACAACATTCTTCTTGTATTAGTTAGAAATAAGACTAGAAAAAGAGAATTCCTTTTGGTTAAGATAAAGATTAATGGATAGAAAGATTCATGGGTCGAAGCGAAAGGAGCTCAGCTCAGGGGCCTGTGTGCCTTGTTTCCAAGATCCGGTGGATAGCTTTCATATTCCCTAGGGCTTTCATTCAAATGGAGGGGCATTCTGAATTCATCAACCAAAGATGAAAGTAAGAGAGGAAATTCTTAAGATTTTTTGATCCTGAAAGCCCAATACTCGGCCTAGGAATTCTTGTCCGAACCTTCCATCCGTAAGCCAATCAATCAAAAAGACAAGTCGGCCATCATTCGACACCTTCCACTGATAAAGCATGTTATCAAAGGAAAGAGTCACCCAAAAAGGCATTTCCAACCAAAACTTCACCTGTCGTAGAACCGTAACCCATCACTTGTCCTCTCCATGAATGTGCATACCTAGATCTTCGTCATTCTCTTCCACCGAAAGCAAGAATGGCATAATCAATCGCATTTGTAACCAAAACCCAAGCTGGCAAATAAGCAAGTGATTGGTCTTTTTTAGTCTTTATTAGCTTGATCGGCAACTGGGACACAAACGAAGGAGCTTTTAGAATGACTTCAATTGGCACAGACAACATTACCCCAACTCTTCCTTAGCCTCTTAGACTGCCTTGCCTGACCTTGAGCTCTTCGTTTCGTGCCTTACTTCTGCTCTAACGAGAACTCTAAGATGAGGGAGTTAGAAGTTGGATTTGAAGCTGGACTTTCCCTATATGACATTTCTTTAAAGTCCGCT
>NW_025863390.1:0-1445 GCF_002878395.1 Capsicum annuum
TTTTTGCTCTTACTTTCTGTTTACATGGTGTTGTAAACCACCAATCCTTTCTAGTTATTATATGTGGGTATAATTTATCTAAGAACGGCATTCCTAAAAGTATATCTTTTGATGTTAGCTCATAATTATAGATTTCTTCTATTGTTAATATTTTATCCCATACTTGTGTTTTTACATTCTTAGCTTTATAGGTAATTAAGTTTCCTTCGTTATTAAATCCTTTAACTATTATTGGTGTCTTTAATTTATCCCATTTACTTTTTGGTAAACAATTATATCTACATAAAATAGCTTCTGCTCTTGTATCTATCATAGGCGTATAATATCTATTATAATACCCTTCTACTACTATCTTCATTAATACATATATTTTCATATCACGTTAAAGCTCTTCTTAAGAATAATTTCTCTCTATTATATGTTATAGTTAATTGTGTATGCTCTATATCATATGGTTTTACTTGTTCTAGCTATTTTATTCCTAATATTATGTCTGCTTTTTGTATTTCTTCCTTTATTTCAAATTCTATTTTTATTTTCTAGCTCCTATTGTTATTTCTTTTTCTACTATATTTTTAGTGTTTATTAAGCTTCTTGGTAGATCTGGGCATATATTATTGTCAGATTTTATTTCCTTATTTTTTATTAGATATCTTGCTATATAATTTTCTTCTTGTCCTGTATTTAAGAGTATTAAATATTTGTTTTTGAATTATTGTTCTTGTTATGTAATATTGGTTTAAATTAGTTGTTGAACTTCTTTCATAACTTGTTCTTTTTGATGAACTTGATGATTCTGGTTTTTCGTAAGCTATTCTTTTTGTTGTGCTTATTCTATCATTTATTATTTCTAAATTTTCTTCTATATCTATGTCTCTATAACTATAATCATTATTATCAATTGTTTTTAAAAATTGTTCGAAAGGACTTTCTATTTGTATTTTGTTAACTTTATTTTTTCCCGTTATTTTATGTTTTGTTGTTAATATATATATAGATTTTTACATCTTGTTGTAAATATTTTACTTCCTCGGGTTAGTTCTATTCCTGATATTTTTCAATATAATACTAATGATTTATCTATATTTTATCTGTTATTGCTATTGAATAATTTGCACTTATTATAAATTTAAATTTTTGGTATATTAAATATCCTTTTATGGTAGTTATTATACTTTTTTCTATAGGTTTTATAATTCTATCATCTGCTAGGTATAATTCTATTGGTGTATCGATTCCTTCTCTGAAACATGCTTTTATTAATATCTCTGTACCTCCTAGGTTTACGTATTTTATTGGGTCCCTAATTTTTATATCGTTTATTTCTTTATTAATTATCCTTTTTGTTACTAGTGGTATACTAGCTTTACCTTTTGCATATCTACAGTCTATTAGATGTTCTTTTTGGCTTACTACGTAGTATTCTTCTTTTCTTTTACTAAATA
>NW_025863391.1:0-4530 GCF_002878395.1 Capsicum annuum
AAAATGCCCCGTTAGCATCGTTCTTTTCTATTTTTCCACCCAAATAGCCACAAAAAGTAAAATGGACCACACTAAGATGATCCCCAGCTCCATAGAATGCCTAGGTTGATTTTCGGCACATAGCACGCCCATACCCCGAGTTCACCCTCGATACCGTGGTCTATAGTACATCAATTTGGCCCGAAAATGCCCCATTCACAACATTTTACCCGTTTGCTAATCTAAATGGCCATGAAAATTTAAACGGACCACATTGGGACGATCGCCAACCTCTTTGACATGCCTAAGTCAATTTTTAACCCATAGCACGCCCGGGCCCTGGGTCCAGCCCCAAAATCGTAGGCTATAGCACACCGATTTGGTCCAATAATGCCTAGTTTGTGATGTTTCACTGTTTGTCCACCCAAATAGCCACGAAAAATTAAACAGACTACACTGCGAAGATCCTCAACTTCCCTAGCATACCCTAGTTGATTTTTGGACAACAGCAAGCCTGGACCCTGGGGCCACCCTCGATACTGTATGCTATAGCACACCGATTTGGCCCAAAAATGCCCCATTCGACCGTTTCGCTCTTTTGTCTATCCAAATGGCCAAAAAATTTTAAACGGATCATACTAGAACGATCGCCAACCTTTTTGGCATGCCCTAATAAATTTTTAGTCCACAGCACGCTCAGACCCCAGACCCACCCCTAAAATCATTGGCAATAACGCACCGATTTTGTCAAAAAATACCTCGTTCATGTTGTTTCACCCGTTTGTCTACCCAAATAACCATAAAAATTTAAACAAACCACACTGGAATAATCCCCAACCTCCCTAGCACGCCCCGATTAATTTTTTGCCGACAGCACGCCCAGACCCCGGGCCTACCCCCAAAATCGTAGGCTATAGCACATCGATTTGGTCTGAAAATGTCCCGTCTGCACCGTTTCACCCGTTATCAACCCAAATGGCCACAAAAATTTAAACAAACCACACTGGGATGATCCCTAACCTCCATGGCATGGCTCTTTTAATTTTTGGCCCACAGCATGCCTGAACCCAGGGCCCGTCCTCAAACTCGTGGGTTATAACACACTGATTTGGCCCAAAAATGCCCCGTTCGCACTATTTCGCCTATTTTTCCACCTAAATTGCCATAAAAATTTAAACAGACCACAATGGGATGATCTCCAACCTCCCTGGCATGCCACAGTCAATTTTTGGCCTAGAGCATGCCCGAACCCCGAGTCCACCCCCAAAATCGTAGGCAATAGCACACAGATTTAGCTTGAAAATGCCCCGTTTGCGTCGTTTCACCCGTTTGTCCACCCAAATTGCCAAGAAAAATTAAACAGTCCATACTGGGATGATCTTAGCCTCCCTGGCATGCCCCGATGGATTTTTATCCCACAGCACGCACAGCGATTTGGCTCAAAAATGCCCCGTTCGCACTGTTTAGCCCGTTTGTTCTCCCAAATAGTCACAAAAATTTGAAAAAACCAAACTGGGATGATTGCCAACCTCCCTGGCACGCCCCGGTCAATTTTTGGCCAACTGCACACTCGGACCCCGGGCCCTCCCCCAAAACAATGGGCAATAGCACACCGATTTGGCCCAAAAATGCCTCGTTCATGCCGTTTCACCCATTTGTCCACCCAAATGGCCACAAAAATTTAAACGGACCACATTGGGATGATCCTCAACCTCCCTAGCATAGCCCAGTTGATTTTTGACCAACAGTACGCCTGGACCCTGGGCCTACCCCTAAAATTGTGGGCTATAGCACACTAATTTGGCCAAAAAAAGAATTGTTTGTGCTATTTCGCCCGTTTGTCCACCCAAATGGCCATGAAAATTTAATCTGACCACACTGGAATGATCCCCAACATCCGTGGGATGCCCCGATCAATTTTTGGCTCACAGAATGCCTGGACCCCGGGACCACCCTCAAACCCGTAGGCTATAGCACACTGATTTAGCCTAAAAATATCGCGTTCACGCTATTTTGCCCGTTTGTCCATTGAAATGGCCACAAAAAGTTAAACGGACAACACTGGAATGATCCCTAACCTCCCTGGCACACCTCGGTCAATTTTGTCCTACAACACACCCGAACCCCAAGCCCACTCCCAAAATCGTGGGCAATAGCACATTGATTTGGCTCAAAAATGCCCCGTTCGCGTTGTTTTGCCCATTTGTCCACCCAAATTGCCATAAAAATTAAACGGTCCATACTGGGATGATTTCAGCCTCCCTGACATGCCCCGATGGATTTTTAGCCCATAGCACGCCCAGACCCAGGCCCACCCTCGATACCGTGGGCTATAGCACACCGATTTGGCTCAAAAATGCCTCATTCGCATCATTTTGCCTGTTTGTTCACCCAAATAGCCACAAAAATTTAAACGGACCACACTGGGATGATTGCCAACCTCCCTAGCATACCCCGGTCAATTTTTGGCCTACAGCACACCAGGACCCCAGGCCCAGCCCCAAAACAATGGGCAATTGCGCACCGATTTGGCCAAAAAATGCCTCGTTCATACCGTTTCACCCATTTGTCCACCTAAATGGCCACAAAAATTTAAACAGACCATACTGGAATGATCCCCAACCTCTCTGGCACACCCCAATTAATTTTTAATTGACAGCACACCTGGACCTTAGGCCCACCCCTAAAACCGTGGGCTATAGCACACTGATTTGGCTCAGAAAAGAATTGTTCGTGCCTTTTCGCCTATTTGTCCACTCAAATGGCCACGAAAATTTAATCAGACCACACTGAAATGATCCCCACCCTCCGTGAGATGCCCCAATTAATTTTTGGCCCACAGAACGCCCGAACCTCGGGCCCACCTTTGAACCTGTAGGCTATAGCATATTGATTAGGCCCAAAAATGTTGCGTTCACGCTGTTTTGCCCGTTTGTCCACTGAAATGGCCACAAAAATTTAAACGGACTATACTGAATGATCCCCAACCTCTCTGGCATGCCTCAATCAATTTATGAGCCACAGCACGCCTGGACCCCGAGCCTACGCCCAAAAACGTAGGCGATAGCACACCGATTTAGCCTAAAAATGCCCTGTTCGCCTCGTTTCGTCTGTTTGTCCACCCAAATTGCCATGAAAAATTAAACATACAACACCGGGGCGATCCCCAACCTACCTGGCATGCCTCTGTCAATTTTGGTCCCACAACACGCCTGTACATTGATCCCACCCCCAAAATCATAGACTATAGAACACCGATTTGGCCCAAAAATGCCCCGTTCGCGCTGTTTCGCCCGTTTGTCCATCCAAATAGCCATAAAAAATCAACCAGACCATACTATGATGATTTTCAACCTCCCTGGAATGCCCCAGTTGATTTTTAGCCCACAGCCCGCTTGGTCCCTAATCCCACCCCCAAAACCATGGGCTATAGCACACCTATTTAGCCCGAAAATGCCCTGTTCATGCCGTTTCACCCGTTTGTCCACCCAAATAGCCATAAAATTTTAAACGGATAACTCTGGAATGATCCCCAACCTCCATGGCATCCCTCGATCAATTTTTAGCCCACAGCATGCCCGTACCTCGGGCTCACCCCCAAAAACGTGGGTTATAGCACACCGACTTAAAAATGCCCCGCTTGCATCGTTTCGCCCGTTTGTACACCTAAATGGCCACAAAAATTTAAATGGACCTTACTGGGATGATCTCCAACCTCCCTGGCATTTCCCGGTCAATTTTTGGCGACAACACGCCCAGACCCCGGGCCCACCCTCGATACCGTGGACTATAGCACATTGATTTTGCCTGAAAATGATCCATTCGCTCTGTTTTACCTGTTTTCCCACCTAAATAGCCATGAAAATTTAAACGGACCACACTGGGATGATTGCCAACCTCCCTGGCATGCCCCGGTCGATTTTTGGCCCACATCACGCCCGGACCCCAAGCCTACCCCCAAAACCGTGGGCTATAGCACACCGATTTAGCCTGAAAATGCCTCATTCGTGCCATTTTGCCGTTTGTCCACTGTTGTGTCTCTACGCACACACAAGTGTACGTGATCGTGCAAGTAATATAATGACTCGAACAGTCAGATATCGTTCCCTCGAGTATCAATAAACTAGAAATTTATTAAATCTTCAGTTCAAGACAATTTAGTATTAAGTGTTTGGTTGTATCTAGATTAAGATGATTGTGTAAATAAAATGTAAATTACTAAACAAGAAATAATTAATGATGACTAACGCAAAGTAAGCAACGGTTGTAATCAATAATGAGGATGATTCCAGGGTTGAGGTACTTTGAATACTCATATAATTCTCTATTCTTTTCACAGTCTAATTGGTTATCGGGTTGATGGTTCGCAAGGGTTATGCCAAGATCTTGTTCACCCGACCTCAAATCTTCTATCTATTGAATATTGTAACTACAACTCCCACAGAGTTACAAAAAATCTTCTAGATTCATGAAGTTGTCTTCTTGCAAGTGAACCAAGCAAGGCTTTTTAGGTATATCCCTATCCTAGATGCTAATTCAAATCCCTTATTT
>NW_025863392.1:0-1056 GCF_002878395.1 Capsicum annuum
TACAATCTCTAACCAGATATGGATCTAGCCTATCCACATATTGATGAACTCTGTCATCCATAGTAGCTACAACATTAGGAGCATATCTCGACAAGGAATTAAATCGGAGACTGCACTCCCTCACGCTCATATTTCCCTGACGAAGATTTAAAAACTAATCTGCACTGGCCTGACGAATCTCGAATGGAAGATAATGATCAAGAAATGCCTCTTTGAACTCTTTCCAAATAGTTGGGGGTGCATCAATACCCCTAGATCATTTTCAGTCCTCGTACCAATATATAGCCTCCTATTTCAATCTATACGCTACTAATTCCACTGTCTCTCTACCCGTTACATGCATAACATCTAAGATCCTTTGAATTTGATCAATAAAGTCATGTGGGTCCTCATTAAGATCTGATCCAGTAAAAGTGGGAGGATCCATCTTAAGAAAATCCTGTGTTCGAACGCTAGCCGCCCTATCTGTACCACTAGGATCCATGGTAGGAATAGCTTGCCCTTCAGCTTGCCCTTCAGCTTGCCCAGCAATTATACGAGTCAAAAGTTGCACTGCATTTTTAAGATCTTAATCAACAACATTAATAGGTGGCTCTGGGAATATAGTTCTCCTCAGCTGGAGCCTCACTTTGATTATCTGGTATAGTGGGTGACTTACTAGTCCCCTCTCCGGCAGCCACATCCACTTGCTTATCGGTATTCTTGCTTCTGGTAACCGGCATCATTACTATAATAAAAGAAACAAACGGATTCAGTGATCAACTATGACTTCATATATAATATAGGCTCTATCGCACGATCTAAGACATGTAGAAAAGAAACAATTCCTAAATGTCCATAGCCTCCTGATTATAGATGTGGTGCACAACATACCGATAAACAAAACTCTACGTAGACACGACTTTGTAGACTCACTAGGACGAACTTCTCTGATACCACTTTTGTCATGCCTCAAATCCTATTGGGGCGGACTGGCACCCATAATAAAGGAGGCCCGGGACAACCAGCTCATAACCTTATACTTCTCATGCATACCTCTATGACAAACCGAAATTC
>NW_025863393.1:0-4010 GCF_002878395.1 Capsicum annuum
TACATTTACTTGTGGAAAAGGGTACATTACATTTCTTTCTTCCTTTTACCTTCTTACTTCATTATCTTTGTAATCCATATGATACAAATGACCAGCTAATCAGTGGTAAATAATAAATCAGGATTGGCCCATGCTAGGCTTATTCCCTTGAGCTTCCACCTACATATAAAGCATCGGGGTCGGCCCATGCTAGGCTTATGCCCCTAAGCTGCCACCTGTTTTACAGATTTTCGTTACTTAGTTTAATTAGCCTTTTGAGATTGTTACTTCGGTGGTCATAACCTTATGGTAACTTGAAACAATGATCTATCAATAAGAAACATGTAATTGACAATCAATGCAATAACAATGAAGTAAGGAGTTGGCACACTAATGAAGTGTTTAGGAGCTAAAAATAACACATGGGTCTTATTTGAGTAACCGGAGAAATTCTGAAATTTACTAGTGAAAATAGGCATGTAGGATAGGTAGCAATCATGTATCGAGGTGGTTTAACACATTAGAGAGTGGAAATAATTTCATTAGTAACATGAGATATCATAGGTGCTATTATGTAGCACGTGTTTTTGGATGACCTTGGAAGCTTACTCGATGTAACAAGTATCCATTTTCACGCCAAGAGTGCAAAATAGAGTATGCCTTACATACCTGGTTGTAAAACTCCAATACCAGCCCAACTCGACTTCCCGCACTTTTAGATTACTTATCTACAATGAAATATATGGCAAACTAATATTAGCAACCAAAAGTCACATTTTGGCTATTTAACTTCACCAATAGTGGCCGGGAAGTAAGCCCTTAATTTATCAACAAAGGGTGTCACTTTAACCCTCTTACACTCCAATTACAGCCACATACCATACATATTCATATAATATCCCCCGATACAACCTCGACTTCATTTCACCTTCCAATCAACACACACAAAACGAAATGAGCAATAGACATACACAATCATAAATTCAGTGGTGTATCACCGCATCCATCTTCTATAATTCAATACAAACTAATCACACCTTTTCCCAATAGCAACCGGGAAGCCCACAACATAAACACACAAAACAGTCCGCAACAACACCCAATCGTCCTTTAATAGCAACCCAATATGTACAATCCTCTATTAACACATGTATATGGAAAACGGACAAAAGTGGACAGCAACCATACCTTGATTTTCTTGATATTTTAGTGTCTTAATGTGTATTTTCTCAATAGCTTAATCACTTCACACATACATCAAAAGAGAAAAGAAAAATCCCTTAATAACTAAGAACAATGGACTGCCCAAACTTATAGAGAGGGCTTTCCAGAAATTAATCTTAAAGAACACATAGTTTCCATGGTACAAGCTCATGAATTGTTTACTTACCTTTAGATAGGAAGGAAGGTAAATCCCAAGAACCCTTGTGGAATTATAGGTTTGTTTCATAGCCAAGATAGAACAAGAGAGAAAAACCTAGAAAGCTGGAAATTTGTCTAAGTTAAAATGAGAAAAATTGCTGATTTCAATCCATAAATAGGAGCTGCTCTTGGATGAATTTATTGACTACTTTTGGGCCATATTTTTTCAAGTAATTGATGTATACACTTTCCCAATATATTGGGCCTTTGTGGATCAAAAACTATTGGGCCTTAGCTACCAATTTTTCCTCCTTTTCTTCTCTTTAACTTGGTATTTGGCAGATTTGAGTATTGGGCCTCTTTTCTCCATTTTCTTTATCTTTTACTTAATTTGGGCTCAAATGAGTACATTAATATAAGGTCTAATCTGATACATGGTCTTGATCCCATTAACTTGGTCCAAATAGCTCAAGTAAGTGATCCACCTACTAGCTTAAGTAAGTCAAGAAAGCACCTTAACAAAATACTCAATTTTGAGTTCTTACCTCTTTAATCTAACTTAAAATTTATATATACTTGGTCACATTAAACCACATGGGAAGAATTTAGAACTCCATCTACACCACAAAGATATATCAAGTTCCATATAAATAGAACAAGTACACTCAAAAATATGGGGTGTTACACCCCTAACATATTACGGCAACATGCACAATGCCCCTAACATGTTATGGTAGCTATGTATGCCTCTAGTAAATATATCAGACAATAAGTACAAGGCCCCTAACATATTACGGCAGCACATGTACGCTAGTAAATATGTCCAATATACCAACATCACCTCACAACTTACCATCAAATGATTCTCAATATACTTACCAAAATACATATTCACGGTTGATCAAACACCACCGATTCTACCAAGAACACGCTTGTCCTAACACATGGACTAGGCAGAAAAATATAATTTTCATAAAGCAATTTTAAAAAGCAAGCATCAAAGCTGAAAGTCTCACTTACCTTACTAATGACAACTTTCCCAATCTTGCAATGGATAGAATATCAACCAAACAACCTTGGATAGCTTTAATCTATTAAAAAAATATCTGTTAACAATATCAAATATGTTAGTCAGGATTAGGTCTCAACTAGTGAAGCCACTATCAAAGTACCACTACACTGAATTCCTCTTACTATACCACTGGAAAAGGTGAAAGTGTGTACAAAATAATTGTTCACAGTGCATAGCTAAAAATAATTTTCATGGACTTATCACGGTGTCCACTAGCAATTTCTCCAATTTCCAACAAGAACAACAAAACCCAATTGCCTATTTATTCAATTAACATGATACTAGTAATTCACAATTTAATGCCCCAATCATTACTGTTATTAGATCATATGACTTTCCACTATTGCGTCACCATTGCTACTCCCACTTAAACAGACACACACAATAACTAAATCGATAAAGATTATGATCAGAAGTTATTTAAAGAAATTTTGATTTGTTACTCACTTGCCTAAAGAATTCACTAAAAGCAATTTACATTTTAAGAAACTATATGTTAAAGAGATAAAGTAATTCGCTGAATGTGGAATCAGAGTGTTTCTGCTAGTCTGTATGGATGCCCGTAGAAAAATAGCAAAGCACTGCTGCTTTCAATAGAAAAATATAACTAATAGAAACAATTGACCTAATATTCTACTATTTTTGTAACTGAAACTTTGAAAAACTGAATAAGGGAGAGGGTTTTGGCTTTGCTTACTTTAATTCTATTAATTAATATTAATAATATAAGCTAAATTACCCATTTACCCCTCATTAAAAATTTGGGTTATACAGTCCGGCCCTTCTCCGCATAACGAGAGCTTTAGTGTACAATGCTGCCTATACAAGATTTTAATGTGAGAGGTAATCACTTGAATATTAATCTTTTCCCCAAAGCATAATAGCTCATGCTCTGTCAGTTTGGTTATAGAAATCCCATTTTATCATACTACTTTGCAATTTCTTGCATGAAGGCCCTTATGTTGAAAAAAATAAAAGAAATTGGTAGCCTTCAAATTTTGTATTTTACTGTTTTAATATTTTGTGGCAAAGTACAGTAATTGTTACTCTTAGGCCCTAGAAAGACTTTTCTAGTGTCTTCCAACTTCCAATTGTTGGGAAATAATGTTTGGGTGAAAGTTAAACCGTTGATACTTTCCTCCGTTTCATTTTATTTGACTCATGTTGACTTGATATTGTTTTTAAGAAAAAATTTACTAGAGATTTATTTCACCAAACTGTGCTTAAAAATTGTACAAGTGAATGCATTGAAAAGGTACTTTAGTAAGGGGCAATTAGTCAAATGAAACGAAGGGATTAAGTCAAGAACTAATATACTCCATCCAAATACATGACTTCATCTAAATAGTAAATCCACAAATAACATTCAAATAAATTTACTTCCGTCTTGGTATTATTTTAACCAGCAAAAAAATGACCCCTAACTTCATATTAATAAATAGTAAATAACATTCAAATACATATACTAATTCCATCCCCGTATTATACTAACCATCCACCAAACGACCCCTAACTTCATCTTTATAAATAGGATTTTTGGAAGGGTATTGCACCTCATTCTTTGTAATTTAGAATCCCTTAAAAGTCTTTTAGATAG
>NW_025863394.1:0-4589 GCF_002878395.1 Capsicum annuum
CTACTAGGCATTTAGGAATGTCTCTCTTTCTTCATGTTCCAGTTCATGCAATAGAGTCAAAATGTTCCTCTTCCATACTATCATTCGTGCTATGGTGTCGCCCATATGAAGGTAAAGTCATCCCAAATTCTTTCCTTACTCTGATATTCTCAGACATGTCCCATTATTGGGGTGATTCAAGTGCAAAAAGTTTAGAATCTACATGATATAGTCTTTTCCGATTGTGTCATATAAGATTAAAAAAAAATTGTGCAAAGACTCGAGAGGAGTCTGTTGGTACTTCAATATGTGTTGATTCTGATGTAAACATTGATCCTGATGGAATCGTGCTTTCCAGCTTAAGGTATTACGTGCATCCAGTCCCTTCCAAAAATCTTGATACAGATGTGGCCGGTGTATAGCAGAATGTTGGAACTGTATTTCCACCCGAATAGTAGCATAATTTAAATTGTTGTTGTCATGACCTATCGGTAATGAAATTAGACCAAGAAGTTAGTGATGTGAAGTCACAAAGTTAGAAGCAAGAGTGAGGGTGATTTTTGGTGTAAATGAATATTTCAGTTGAATAACCGATGTTTGAGGATGATTTACCCCTTTATAGTGATAAACTAATGTGGTATCTAGTAGCACGTGTGGATGGTATGGTAGTTTATGGGGGAATTATTTTACTCAGATTTTATTTATACAGAGTAAGATGTGTATTCTTAGACCATTAAGTATTATGTGTCAATTTCCTATCTCTTGTAATATGTAATCTTGTTATCATGGTGTTTTTGAATTTTTTTTTTTAAAGTCTAGTGAAACCGTGTGAGGCCTATTTCGATTCACTAGCAACTTGTTGTCCAACTTGTTGTTCTTCTGTTGGTTTAATATATGTATGGCTGAATCTGTTTGCATGAGATAGAGTTGGTAAAGAGGTGATTCATTCTTGTGAGTTAGTTTAGTATAAGGTAGAGAATGAGTTGTTAGTCAGGGTGATTTTTTGGTTGCTTAAATATGAAAAATGGCTATATTAGACAGTAAGTTATGATTATAGACTCATGGTTATTTGAGGAATTTGAAGGCAGTCTAAATGTATGCTTGAGTAAGTAAGTATGAGGTGAGAAATCCGCATAAGTAGATAAGATCGTATGGGGTTATAATATCAGATTAAGGTTGATCATGTCTATTATGTGACCTTACCCCTTGACTTTTTTTTGTGGTAGTTGTAAACTAGTACTACTTATGAGAAGGTATGTAGCAAATTTTGAGTTATTTGGATAGAATGTTCCAATTTGATGGATTAGTATATTATGTTGCACTCGTCATTGGTGGTAGACAATTGATGCTAAACTATAGGCTTGAATTCAAGTGTAGAATGTGGTGGTAAAAATAGTGGCATGAGATTAATGATGTATGTTTTATATTTAGTAGGCTTGATATGTTGAAATAGTACGCGCTAATGAGTTATGATAAGGAAGACCGTAAGGTCAAGATTGATTATTGTGGTTATGCAGTTCTAGTGTACTAGTGTTTCTTGATGTTTATTTCATGGTTTCCAAGTGAGAATCACGCGTAAGGTTGGGTTGAAAAATCATGTTTAGCACTAGACCTTAAGTTTTGAACAGTTGAAGTCCATGAAGGTAGATGTGATGATTTCTTGGTTAATGATGCTAGTTATATGGTAATGAAAGTGATCTAATAGGCTTGAACGGTGTATGAAATGGCTTAAGTTTAAGTTGATTCGTAATGAAGTATAATGTTGTAGGTATGGTGTGTAAGTATGCCCAAGGCGATATGGAGTTGTGGCATTTCTCTAAGACTATTACATGTTGCGTATGACTAGTGGTACCGTTGAGTTGCTAGTTGGAAAAAGACTAGTTAGATGGTATATGGTGTACTAGATAGCCAAGTTAAGGAGCCTTGATTGATAGTGTTGAGCCTTTTGATGTGATCTCGATTCTCATGGTAGAGAGATATAAGTTTGGAGTAGCAATATTGGTATGCTAAGACGGAAGTGGTATGGTTCATCAAAGACTTGGTGATATCCATGTTAAATGTTAGAATCTAAGTTTGAGTTTTGAAAGTTGAACTGATAGAAATAAGTGTGCAAGCATTATACTATGACTATTGGGGCTATCGAAATATAGAGTGTATCTCAGAAGGTAGTATTAGCAATGGGCTTTCCACTTTCATGTGTGGACTTTCGGGTTAAGTTTTATTAATTTTGTGTATTTTCATAATTCAGACCCCAGAGTGCAGTGAGTGCGGTTAAGTTTAAAGTCTAGTAAGGGATCTCCCAAACTTAAGATGATGGCTTAAAGCCAAGGGGGATATGATAGAACGAATAACCAAGTCAGGCTCTCAAATTCTAGTAGTGATGTCACGACAACATAGAACGTCAAAAAGTGAGAGTGAGACTCAACCCATTCCTATCTCATTATTTTTTAGTGATCCCAATACATACTCATGCCTTGCATGTCAGTTCGATAATCGTAGTTCATGATCATGTTTGTGATAGCGAATCATGTACTCTTCCAGTTCTAAAATGAAGAGTTCGAGTTCATTCAGTAGTTGGAATTACATTCCATATGTTACAAACACCAAATTGAGGTCATGCAGCTCATGAAATATATGTTTGCGCCCTATAGTATGCTCAGTCTCCGTAACTCATGTTTTACGCCAAATGATTGGTGAGATTTTGCTTATAGACATGAATACCCTAAATTCAGAGTGCTTTGATAAATCCTGAATGTTGATTTGCCATTCCTCATGCCTCAGTTAAGAGTTAAGTTTCATAAAATACCCTTCTATGTTTCAAAATCTTATGTTTTAGCCTTTTGTGATTCCTTCTTATGTGAGGATGGTTGTGAGGAGTAAATGTTTTCCTGTTGATAAAAAGCATAGTATGCTTGTTTTAGATAAGGCCTTAAGTGTTAAGTAAGTTTGGGGCCAAATCTTTGATATATGTGATGGTTAGTGAGAATTTGTGTGTGTATGTTCTTGGGGTAGCGCGTGGGAGTTATATTGATAGTGGTTTAGAGAATATGTGAATTATGTCCTTATGGGTGTTTTCCTTGGAGGTCATATGTGGTTATAAAGATAGGCTTGAATGACATGTTGGGATTTAAGTGGAGGGACACAATATGCTCTAGTAAATCCATAGTAAGAGTTCAGAGCTGGTCGTTGAAGTGGTAAGGCACGTTATGCTTAGGGTGTGATCTCTAAAGAGGATACAGAAGACTAAATCATATGGTCTAGACTAGTATTGTGGTGTGGCATGTTGTATTTTATGATTTAAAATTTGGCTTGATCATCGTGAAAGGATTTAAGCTACTTTAGACAATAGTAGAAAGATTTATAAGGATTATAACTTGAATCAATGAGTATGGTAATTAAGGAGAATAGTAAGTTAAGGGATACTCGAGAAGTGTGCTAAGCTTGAAAGTAAGAAGTCGCATTGACTAAGGCCAGGTAACTCTATCCTAATTTATGAGTTATATGTCTATATTCCAAACTACATAGTAGTGTAAATGTTGTGATTTCCTCAGTTGGATGTCTCATGTAATCTATACCTAAGACTCGTGGCTCCCTATTACTGCTAAAACTTCTTTAGAGAGAGTATTGAAGAGATACTCCAGATTGAGTATAAGTTTCCAGTATAGTTCAGTCTATGTGGCCAGCAAATCAGTTTAGCAGTTAGATTCGCATGACTTGTTTTCTCATCTCTTTATTTAATCATGCTACCCAAAATTCTCAGATATGTTACTATTCCAAGATAGAGTATACTAGTATACTAGTATTTGCGAGTATAGCTCAATTCATGTGTCATGTACTAGATTCAGATTCCAGATGTTCAGATATAATTAAATTTGTAGGTGCCTAGTGCATCGCCTCAGTTTTCTAAGCATCTTAGTGAATTGAGCATTCATAGAGGGACATGGGGTCCCAAGGGAGAGATACCCCATTCAGTTGCATGCATAGATTCTTATTACAAGCTCCACACCAGTTATCATTGCGTATTCAGTCATACGTTCATACGTCAGTTCAGTTAGAAATGCATGTCCAATAGAAAAAGTTCAGCTTATCAGTGTATTCAGTTCTGCATTTATGAGAACAACTCAATAACAAATCCATGCATCAGGTATGCATGTTCATTATGAGAACTCAGCTTATGAGTAGCTTCAGTCGTGTATTCCATGCATCAGATATGCATGTCCGATATAAGAATTCAGAATATCAGTAGTTCCAGCCATATGGTCATATTTCAGATCAGTGTATTCTTTATTAGAGGACATGTCGTGTCCATGTTATTCCATACATTTATGGCTTCAACAAGTTCCTACCCATCATTCGAGGATGAATGATCCCAAGGGGGCGATAATGTAACACCCCATACTTTTAGAGTTGAACGTAAATTGTCATTTCTACTTGTACACATTCCAAAAACCATAAATCTATTGTGAATATAGTGTTTTAATCAAATATATGGTTTATAAATCTAGTTGATCATGAATTGAGATCATAGAGGCCCCCTAACTCAAGGACGAGTTGAAAGCTTTTCCATCGATTGAGTTTTAGTAAGCGTTAAAAATTGAGTCAACTTCAAT
>NW_025863395.1:0-1014 GCF_002878395.1 Capsicum annuum
GTTCTTTATTCTAAAAAATAGGGCATTTTAGTTAATGATGAAAAATAGGACTTTTAGTTGTATTATCTTCGAGAATGAGTTAACAATTTTGAGTTTTGATGTTAAAAAAGTAGGAAGCACCCGATAAAACCCTAGTTTTCTCTCAGTATTTTGTTGACTGTGTGGTATTGTTGGATGGTGTTTGTGGTATTGTTGGTGTTGTTGGTGGCTGTTGTTGGTGGTGTTGGTATTTATAGTTTTTGGCGGTGGTGTTGGTGGTCTTGGTGTTGGTATTGGTGGCATTGGTTGTGGTGGTAGTGGTCCATCTATTTCAATGAGTGGAAGATCTCTTGGGAGATATTAAACAGGTCTTCAAACAGATTCCCCATCTTTTCCAACTGATGGGTTATCCATTGGAGTATTTTTTTGTAATGAGGCGTATAATAATTTATTAAAATTTGTCCATCTGTTGCAATAGGTGGAATATTTGTTAGGAGATATTAAATAGGTCTTCAAATAGATTTGGGTTCCCCATCTCTTTCAATTGATGGGCTGTCCGTTGGAGTATTTTTTGTTATGTAGCGTATAATAATTTATTGAAATTCGTCTCACCTTTTTTAAAAAAATTATGCAGACATCAAATGCAATGTATTTTTAATTTTTTTTATTGTTTGTAGTTAAAAGATGTCTCCCAAAATAAAAGAAACTGAAAGTGGATCAACTTCTGACCACCCAATCTGACCACACAACAAAAAAAGCTAGACTTCAGATAGATTCAGAGAAACTTCCAAAATAATCTCAGTCAGGGAAACATAAAGCTGAGGAAAGTGATAACTCCTTCTCACCAATGGAGCATGAAATAACATCGAAATCCCAGCATGGTTTTATCAAAACTATTAGTATCATCGTGTTTCAAGTTGTAATGTCGATGAGTAACCCTAACACAGTATTTTGTGATATTGTACTTAAATTTCAGTTGGGGAAACCTTTTTAAAAAATTAAGAGTATTATGAAGAAGGAAAACATAGATAAGAC
>NW_025863396.1:0-1031 GCF_002878395.1 Capsicum annuum
ACAAGAGATCATTGATTAGAGAACAGATTTGACTCCAAACCACGAACTAAATCACAAAGGGGGGAAATATTCCTAAACGCCTAGTAGCCTCCTGCTTATAAGTGTGGCGTACTACACACCCATAAACAAGATTCTACCTGACGTAATTTTACGGACACCCTGGGACCATGAACCATGCTCTAATAACAAGTTAGTCACGACCCAAACTGAGGCCCTGGCCGTAATGAGCATCCCGAACCATGAAGGCCCGGATGCCCTAATCTATCTGGTTGTCATGCACAATGTTCATATAATAAAATAAGATGCAAAACAAACAACATAGAATCATGGTCAATTCTGAATTCACAATAATAATAAAACTTCAATTCAGCAACATTTGACTCAGTCTGCCAAATCTTTACTGTATCTCAAAACAATACTGTTTGAAAATCTGGGAAAAGGCCCCCAGTACACCAAAACAAAAAAGATGATACATAATTGTAAGACATTAGTCCTTCTGAAATATAAAAGTCTCACCACTGAACTCTACTCAGCTTTCTAAAATATCAACTGCTTATCAGGACTTCTAGACTGAGCCTCAAAACTGAGAGATAGGGGGGTCAATATAGATGTACTGGTATGCAGAGCAAATCCAAAATAATTATTTATATTCAACATATATGAGAGCAATTAAATACAGTTCATAAAAGTATCATATAGTAAGAAATTGCATGGGCATTTTAAAAGACTCTGTGAAATCATCTGAACTCTGTGACACTCTTTGTTTTACTTCTGCACTAGGTGGTACACCCTATAATCTGTAATCCCACGGGCTATATGGCATTTGCCATTAACTCGACAGCCAATCACTCAACCTAAGTGTGTAGCAAAGGTCAGTTTCTGTCTCTACTATGCCACACGACTGTCGCCAGCATACAATAATAATTTACCCATATCGGCAAATACAGTTTCAGGCTAAGAGTACTTGAAATCAAGCCCTCTTCAGGTAACCACCTAACCCCTCTTTAAGCCCATTTTAAACTCTTTTAAAA
>NW_025863397.1:0-3018 GCF_002878395.1 Capsicum annuum
ATCATTTTTTCCAACTCATTCATGTTAATATTAATGGGAACTTGCATAGGATAGTCGAAGTCAACGGGGGTAAAACCATGCATTGGACTTGATTCTGCTGAGTTCTGCGTGAAGTCATAATTTCTTCAAGTTTCAGCTTGTCGCTCGGCTCCGGTTCCATTCCTTAGTTTCTTCTTTCCGCTCTAATCCAATCTCTGAGGCAAACTAGAACATTCATTGCATTGCTTCCCAATGAGTGTCGGGTGTCTCCAAGCTGCTGTCGTCCCTGACTAAAGGCGCTTTCTGATGCAACGGTTGACATTGGAACATTCAAGATATCTCTAGCTAATCTTTGAAAGCACAGGATATTGTGTTTCATTACTCCTCCACCAATTCAACGTGTTGATCCGTCATCTGTGATTTTCTAGCGGCGATCGCTAGAGGCCATATTGTGTTTTTTTTTTTTTTAATAAATGGGCCCAAACTAGCCGTTTGGACCCAAAAAGGCTATATAGCCGTTGTGCCAACGGCTAGTTTGGCCCAAAATTCAAAATATTTTTTTTAAAATTTTTTTCGGGCCGGACCGGGCTGATTAACCGACGGACCTGGATCGGGCTTGATCCGGATCGAATTAGCCGGGCCCATTTTAACAAAATAACCGGCCCGAAATCCGAAACCCTAAAGCCCTAGGATTTACTAGGCCGGATCAAACCGGGCTGCGACCCGGCCCACTTGACACCCTTAGTTAAAGGGGTTAGCGAATTTGGGCTACTAGGTGATTTGCCCTCGAACTTCTAAAAGATTAGATTTTTCGATTTTATCACATGTTGGTTTTATCAATGGTCACTCCGATTTATTTATTTTTATTTTATTGTATTAAAAATACTAGTAAACTATCTTTGCATACAAAAATATTCAACTTTACTACTTGTATAAAAAAAAAAGTAATTACTCTACTTTTTATAAGAAAAAAAAAGTATTTAATTTTGCTTAAGAATCACTGTATGCACAAACTTTTCAAATGCACGGAATGAAGTGCCGTATTTTGGTGTTATATTCTTTTCTTATATAAAGAAGAACGACACTAGTGCTATTTGAAAAATGAATTTGTTTCTTTGACTATGATATTCCAAACATTCTAGATATTTTTAATTATAGAAGTTGTGATTTGTGATATTTTAATATAATTTTAATTATAAAAGTATTTTTCATTTAAAAAAAAATCGTCTTTCTTTATTTGAAAATCATTTAAAGACACAATTATTCTTTTATTCTTATTAATACCATCGACTTTAAAAAATAATACTCTTTTTTTATTTTTTCTTTTTTATTTTTCTACTAAGTAGGATATTTTAATAAATTTCACAAAATTTATATTTCTTTCTTAAACTTTATACTCATATAAAAGATGACAAATAAAATAAAATAGGACAGATGGAGTATAGTTTTGGGAGAATGGAGAGAGTAGTTTTATAGACAAGTAATCCAACAACTAACCAACTAAATAATGTTCCCTTAAAATTGAGCAGCTCAACACTAAATCAGAGACAAAGTGCATACATGAAAAACAATAAAGCTTAAATGTTGTTGGTCTGACCCCTATCTTCACTTCTTTTTCTCTTAATTATTTTAATTACGCAGTTGGTTAACTAATCAAAGACTCTATCTCTTTCACTCATCCCTCATTGACCTTTTCTTTGGTAAGTCTTGGCTTCTAATCTACTGTTGAATACCTTTACAAAAAATAGATAATGAAATACTACTTATTAATGAGCCAACCCGCATGGGGCAAGGTTGAGTTTCATATGGAAGATTTGGGATCGAATAATCCAGCCTCTGTCTACCATTCAACCATGAGCCCATCGTATGAAACTTGAGTAATGTAGTTTATCTTTCATGTGTGATTTTTAAGTTATTGCATAGTGAGTAGGCGTGTTCACCCAAAAAGTAGAGAGAATGAATTTTTTTAGGGGTTAAAAAAAAATATAATAATTGAAGTACTTATTACTTTGTAGTAGTAATATAACTAACATTTGACTCATAGAGCAGGCTATATGCTTTATTTCCTTAATTACTAATTATATATAATAAAATAGAAAAATTCATATACGATAATCGCTACGGGCGCGCCTAGCAATTTCAATTTCTTCGTCAAAACGTTATATTATATAGCTAAAGACAAAATTATTTTACATATATAACATGTGTTGATATCTCTTAATTTCTTCAAATATTTTATATTTAAATTTTATAAAATTCCTAACTACGCCACTCAGAGGTGGACCCACGTGGTTAGTCGAGGGTGTATGTGCACCCGGTAACTTTTTTGAAAAAATCGTATATATGTATAGATATCCTACTAAAGAGTTAATATATATAATTGTGCACCTTCAATAACAAAAAATGTCTGAATGCACTGGTCCTGAACTCATATGCTAGCATCCTTTGGGCTCTGGCGTTGTGAGTTTGATTCTTGATGAATGACCCCCTTTTTTTCATTTACCTAACATAGTAACATTTAATTATCAGCAGCTCAGTTAGCCCGTATTTCCCAAATTCCCCCAAAAGCCAAACTCCTTGAAAAGTGGAAACTAGAATTACAATTTCAATTCTCCATTTGACCCTAACAGGTATACATCTCTTCCTTTTGTTTTTTTATTTTTTTATTTAACTTCGGATAATGTTAAATCATAACTGCTTTTAATATTTATTTGTTACTTGAAAGTTAGTGTGTTCCGTGTTCCATGTTGTATTACGAATCTGTGTGCTTTCCCCTGCTTTCCTCTGCTTTATATTACTTATGGGTGCCGTATTTATGTTATGTAATCTGCTTCTGTGCTGCACTATGTGTTTGTGTGGTATCTCGTGCCTTGAGCCGGGGGTCTATCGGAAACAGCCTTTCTACTTCATTAGAGGTAGAGGTATGAACTGCGTACATTTTACCCCCCAGACCCCACTAGGTGGGAATACACTGGGTTTGTTGTTGTTGTTATTGAAAGTTAGTGTGTAAAATTTATTCGTATTTTTTTTCTTGATTCT
>NW_025863398.1:0-1760 GCF_002878395.1 Capsicum annuum
AATATCTTCATTTCTAATCCTATCTCTTAGTCCCACACATCCATCTTAGCTTCCTCATATCCGTAACTTTTATCTTCTGAACGTGAGTTCTTGACTGGACAACATGAATCTATAGGCGAGGTCAATTCCTCTTGTAAATCGCCTTTAACAACTACCAACACCATATAATAAATCGCCTTACTAACATGTCTTAAACCAACTAAATGGTATCCCCTATATGATCATCTTTTTCTTCCGTTATGTCCTATCTTTCACTAAGTCTGCATAAATTCCGAGAGTTTATAGGTCTTTTGAGACAATTTCGCTTATGCGATAAGAAATGTGCCTTAAAAGATGCAATGAAATTTCCAGGATACATGCTATCCGAAGTTCTAGACACAGATATAGACCGTCATCTGCAGGACTTAAACTTGAAAGATTCAACCTTCGAAATTCTTAAAGCTGTACTTATTGTACTTTGGAAATTATGGATTCAAAATATTATATTTGTTGATAGTTAGTGACTTTTCTCTCTTCTTCTCCCTCTCTATATAACACACACACACAAGAAAAAAAGGCAGCTCGGTGCATTAAAGCTTCCGTTATGCGCAGGGTCTGGGAAAGGGCCCCACCACGAGGGTGTATGATTATATAATCTCTGTATAACTGATATAGTGTTTGGTTACAGGTAGTAAATTCCATTGTACATAACATAAAATTTATGGGTTCTCAAGTCAAAATATTTATAGATATTCAGTGATGTCTTAATATATATATAGTGGATCTGGCAAAAACTATTAGCTTCAGATGGTGAATCCATAAAACCAACGTTGTGAATTCACCCATGTATGTTCTAACATTGCTGTCGTCAATTAAATTGATTGTTGCAAATTGTTATCATGCAATGCTTGACCAGGAGAATTAACTGTTAGTGCATGTCGATATAACCTGATAGCGTAAAAATTATTTTTGACATAGTTTGGTTAGCAAATCCCTTTCTTCCAATCAAGGCAAATAACAAATGCCTTTCTTGGGGTCGAAGGCAAAAAATGGTACTACTTAGTTTTCTATTTGGAGATTCATCAAGAAGAGTACTATAGTTGCCACAACTAAATGCATTTGAGCTGTCTTCATAATGTTTTCGACTAATTTTTCATCTCGACTAGCTCTGTATTCACGATCATTACCCTCAGACTCTGCATGTGGTTCCACCACCATCATCCTTCTCGTCACAAATATGGTGAGCATGACTGCTTTCTCTGGATGAACGAAACAATTACAATCTTAATTCAAAGATGTTAGCTAGGAGAATCCAAAGGTGTCGCCTAGTCGTCAAAGAAGTTCGTTATGCACTATGAAATCTCGGGTTCAATTTTCACTAGAAGATAAATGCTAGGATGATTTCTTCTCATCTGTTCTAGCATTGATAGACAGAGTTTACTGTGAAAAAAGTACAAATTCTTTGCTTCCAATCAAAGCAAAGAACAAATTAAACACCTTTCCTTTTTCTTTTTATCAAAGGCAAATGTTTGTGTTGTGTTCAGAATATTTCTATGATAATGTAATAAAGGACACACAAGATCATAATTTGAAATATTTATAAATCCCAAAATCCAAAAAAAAAAGGAAAAAAAAAGAAAAGAAAATGGATCTAAATTTGTACAATCCAAATTTTGCTTTAACTAACATATGAATAGTTCCTTTTTTTGATATACGAACTATGAGAAAACCTTAGTTGATTCTTTGAAAATATCAAATCAAACTATTTGTCCTTATTTCGA
>NW_025863399.1:0-5261 GCF_002878395.1 Capsicum annuum
AAAACCATCCGTTCAGAACAATGAATCAACTAAAGAAATTAGAGAAAGCACCTTTCATCTTATGGAGTGCGATCGGGTTTCTTTTCATGTTTCCAGACCCAATTTGTGTGATTACCATATTTTCTTTTCATGTTTCCAGACCCAATTTGTGTGATTACTTGTTGTTATTATTTTTATAATAATTGCATTACTGTAAATCAAATTCCAAAAGGAAGAACGACTGGAACTTCCCTTCATATTCATGATCTGTATTAAGATTTCGATTTCAAACTAAAACATAGGTGACTATATCCAGCCAAACAAATATTCAAATAAATCATGAATACCTCACAATCATTTTAAGAAAAAAAAAAAAACTTGCATTTAAATCACTCACATTAAGGAAAATGAAACTAAAGAAAGTCGTCCTTTTTCATCAATCGACTAGAAGCTAAGTTGTGTGGACTCTTCACTTCCAATGCCGCACCCAATGCCAAATTCTCCAAAAATACACTATTATTAAACATTCCGACACCCACCCATTGACATTTTTAAAAAGTGCGAGCAATATAGACTACAAGTTCATAAATTTGCACAAAGAAACTAGTTTAAACAAAATTCAGCCAATTTAGTTCTAGTAACTTCACATAATACCGAGTTCGACAAAAATTGAATGTACCTGAGGAAGAAAGCAACCTCGAAATATAACTGTTATTGGCGCCTTCATTCAACTAAACCAAAACAGAAAAATAAATGTCAAACGCAATTGAGCAAAAATGAAAAGAGATTCATCAATTCAAATTCAGTGGAAACCTACCTGTTGATGATTTAGTGGAGGATAATTGGAAATAAATGGCCTAGAAGCATGATGCTTTGTCTCGTATAAGATTTGTCCAGTAGTTTCTTCCATATCTATACGTGTATAAACCTCTGTGAATTTGTGATCTTCCAGATCCTAAACCCTACGGTTCGAGAATAACGCACGGAATTTGTTGTATGACATCTACACTACGGCCGGTTCGATGCTGAGATTTGAACCGATCCAGCTGTTGTTTTTTTGGGGTTTTGGGTCAGAGTTGAGCCCGGTCTAATGAAAGCATCACCATTGCAAGTGAATCGTACGGAAGCAACATTCGGGTCTGGGCCGTTTTCGTCAATTATCTCCCTACAATAATAAGGCCCATCAGGCTCGAGTTGATTTGTAACCGAATAGACAAACAGCATGAATCGTGACAGTTTGGAGCTTAATTGTAGAAAATCTTGATATTTGACATAATTATTAAAAATTTTGATTTTAGATATGTCGAAATACGTAATTAGCTCCTGATACATCCAATGAGATACAGTTTTTTCCTTTGTAAAGATACATAATTAGCTTCAAATATGGTTTTTCCTATTTTGAGTCTGTTGATATACATAATATATCCAACGAAAATACATGTTTTCTTTGTAAAGATATATGATTAGCTTTCGATATATTTTTTTCCTTTATAAAATACATAATTATCTTTTGATATAGTTTTTCTAACTTTGAATCTGTCGAGATACATAATACATCCAACGAAGATACATGTTTCCCTTGTATAGATACATGATTAGCTCCTGATATATATTTTTTTTATTTTGAATCTGTCGAAATACATAATTATCTCCCTGATATATTCAATGAAGATACATAATTAATTAAAATATTTATAATTGCTTTGTAAGGATGGAGATTTAGGTAAATATGATAAGTTAAGGTATATCTTTATGTTATTTTTGCTTTTTTCCCAACAAAAAGGCAAGAAAAGAATAAATGGTAACTTACATAAATCACGGAATGTTTAAGGGTTAATAACACTTTATCCCAATAATTTGTTAAATTACACTATATCCCGAATTTTTAAATTTGTGATACATATTTTTAGCCTTGATACATATGCATTGTGATACATTTAAAATTTAGTGGTTAGTTAAATAAGGAAGTAACTAGTTTTTAATTATTACTGGGAGTAAAAGTAGGCACAAATCGTGGAAATGATACATTTCATAAAATTATGATACATCATATCCAAATGTATCATTATGATACATTTCGTAAAATTACTCACTAATCATTAAAAATTCAATATCACACCAAAATAAGTAATTTACATTTGTCAAACATATGTTAAATGTATCAAACATTTATAAATAAATAAAAAATATGAATCACTATCACAAAGTATATGTAATATGTATCACCAGTATTTACTTAATATGTCATATACATTGTGTCATATGTATCACCAGTATATGTCATATGCATTGTGATGCATTTGTAATATAGTGTTTAGTTAAATAATGAGGTAACTAATTTTTAATTATTACGGGGAGTAAAATTAGGCACAAATTGTGGAAATGATACATTTGGTTTCAGATGTATCACAATGAAACATTTCTTAAAATTACTCACTAACCATTGAAAATTCAATTTCACACCAAAATAAATAATTTATAGTTGTCAAACATATGTTAAATATGTCAAACATTTATAAATAAATTAAAAATATGAATCACTAATGATAAACTGGGAGAGATTTTAGGGGATGAAATATTTGACAAAAAAAAATTCAAAGAAAAATAGATTACATGCATTAATTACGGAGTAAAAGTAGGGTGAGTTTTTATTCATATGTATCAAGAGTAAAATATAAAATTCGAGATTTTAAGTAATTGTTTAAAAGGTAAGAATTTTGGGTAATAAGATCTCTCAGGTTTGTGATTTTGTGTAATTTATCTCTAGTAACTAGTTGAGCCCAAAGAAAACCCAACCCGTCTATATGACAAAGCAACAAAAATAAATGGGAAAAGACATGTTTACCTCTCTAAACTTGTCACGAAAATTTACTTTAACCATAAACTTAACCTGTGATTATTTACACCCCCTTAATAAGTTTAAAGTGAATTAGTATCACCCCTAATGCTGACGAGTGATTTTTAAAAAGAAAAAAAATTATTATATATATATATATATATATATATATATATATATATAAATAATACCCCTTTCTTCTTCAATGCCCCCTTCTCACTTTAGACTTATAAAATACATGTCTTTTCCCAAAAGAAATCTCAACATTTTATTTATGTAAAACTTATGTAATATTATTTATTTTGATTGCTAAACAAATCTTTATTAGTTTAAATATGATATTTGTTGTGATTACAACAACAACATATACTATAAAAAAATAATATTTAACGACAGTCACATTTGATGGCTATTCTATGTAAATCTGTTGCTAAACAGAAATAGCGATGGATTTGTGTTTGTCGCTATATTGTTCGTTGCTAGCATCTTAGTGACGAAAAAATGAATTTCATCGCAAAACTTGTGACTGCTTCGCGACAAACTTATCGGTTGTTGATGTTACCGATGGAATATTTCGTTGCTATACCGTTTCTATTTCTAAAATTTATTTTTATTGTGGCTAAATTTATGACAAAATATTTTATCGTTGATCCGTTGCAACATAGTTTGGTCGACTGAGCAGCCGTCTTTAGCGATCAAATTTATATTTCACAATCCATCGCTAAAGTTTTTCAGCAGCAACGACTAAAGTTAGTCACTAATTTTTTGTCGCTAATAATTTTGTTAGAAAATTATTGAAACGCGTAAATTATTGAATAATTAAAATAACCAAAAATTTTATTTCAGTTGGCATTTTAACTTACAATTAAACTGCGTTTAAAATTACACGCCTCTTGGGCGAAAAGAATAGTAACAGTTCATTCAAGATGCATCAGGAAAAAAAGGGAATAAAAGGCACATAGCAAGTTACAAACTGCTAAATGAAATGTAACTACAACTGATGAGATCATGCTCAGTTACATACTCACCTGTACAAACAACTTGAAAAATCCCAGATGAATTAATGAGCTCGCGCAATCAGTCTCCATGAATTATGAACATAAACAGGTTCTCCGACCTTTTCAAGAAGCTCTCAACCAAATAACTACACCTGAGAAATAATCTCGGCTACCAACCATTATTTCTCCACCTATTGTGACTAATGTTGCCAAATCGTGATGCTGAAAATCCATGGTAATGATGATAATTGCCTGAACCAGAAGAAGTTAAATTATCAAAATCACCAGATGTTGAAACCCATGGTAATGATGATATATGCCTGAACTATAAGAAGCTGAATTGTCAAAATCACCAGATGCTGATAACCTATAGTGATGATAATTGTTTGACCCATAAAAAGCGAAAGTATCAAAATCAAGTCCGTTGGACGTTCTGGATGAACGAGGTACAGGAAAGTTACCATCTGTACTCAAGTTTGAAATCTTAGCTCTCTTATTTCTAGAAGTTGAAGGAGATTTTCAATTAATTGGTTGAGGACAGTCTTCAGGATCATTCGGGATCCAACCACCCTTTTGTTTCACCTTACATCCTGGTATATATTTGCCTTAATTTTTTCCTTTCTTCTTTCATGCTCTACCAAAATCACGAGGTTCAGACCTGAACTTTTTTTGCTCTTTTCTCTTCTTCTGCACTTTCTTCTTAGGGGTTGATGATTCATGATTCCGTTTATTGATCTTTAGACACAAAACAGAAAAATAATAAGGTTTTAATAAGAAGACAAGATATTATGTAGCATAGGATAATTATCTTGGAATGAAAGACACGCAACAATGAAAAGGAGAAGAGAATCATATTTCAAATAAGAATACAATGACTTACTTTGCTAAGATTAGTGCATTCGCGTGCAAAATGACCTTCTTCACCACATAGATAACAGGGATTAAGTGACCCAGTACCGCTAGTCTCCCCACGAGATACTGTACATTCCTATATGGGAAAGCATGTCAGACAAAATGCAAGCACAAAATTTAGATCCTAAATAAGGAGAAGCAATGAACACAAGTTTAACTATAAAGACATGCGCTTACCAAACCAGCATAGCCTAGTAGACCACATCTGTAGTAGGAAAGTTCTCTCGGACCACTATCAAGGTACTTTGCATAGCAAAGATGGCCAGAATTCATACAGATGTAACACTGTATTTCTTATCAAAGGCAATAGAAGAAATGGAACACTGATAAATTTCGACGACACAACATAAAACTCTAGGTTGAAA
The DNA here is from genome assembly GCF_002878395.1 of Capsicum annuum. Lineage (NCBI taxonomy): Eukaryota > Viridiplantae > Streptophyta > Magnoliopsida > Solanales > Solanaceae > Capsicum > Capsicum annuum. The sequence continues at coordinate 5,091 of NW_025863399.1, forward strand.
GTTTCCTCAGTAGCACACACTTTCAATTCATCAGTAGCATAGTCGTTCTTGCAAGAAAACATATCATGGCCAAAATCCCCACATTTTAGACATATTTTAGAACTCTTGGATCCTTCATGGCTTCTCTTTGAGAAAATATTTGCACGATGACCTCCTTTTTTGCAGATGAAA
>NW_025863400.1:0-1284 GCF_002878395.1 Capsicum annuum
TGGCAAAATGACACACTTAAAGGCCGCTTGAGGTGTCAAAATGGAACAATGTCCACTTGAGGTGTCTAAGTGAAAAATGGTGCGTACTTAAGGGGGCTGCGTATGGGTTTTACCTAGAATAATCATCAACTTCAGAATAGTTTCGAAGACATTTTCTTTTGCAGCGTCTTGTTTGCAACTATGTATATCAATCGCTTGAAAAATCCTTCATTATCGATGTAAGCCTTACTGGATCCAACTTTCTCTGAACTCTTCCAACTCACAAACCTTCTCGTTTTTATAAATTGACAAGTAATTTGAAGTAATTAATTTTAGGCGGAACTCATCGACAGACACCTAAACTTTCAGCGATCTTTCACTTTGACATCTAAAGTTGACGTTGTTTATTTTAAGCACCTCGACTAACGTTCAACTGTATCATTTTGGCACCTTTTGCACAGCTGGTATGGTGCATGTAGTACACTTGTCTGAAGGCGCGTGGAAGGTATTTTTTGGCTGATGTGACGTCTAAGTTGGCCCACAAGCAATATATTAACTCACTCCCATTAATTTATACCTTCTTTTTCATTTTTATCCACTAATTTTGTTAATCTTAAAGTTATTTAATGGTGAAAATTAATTTATACCTTCTTCTTCATTTTTATCCACCATTTTTATCAATCTTAAACTTATTTAATGGTGAAAATTATTGAAAGAGATTTAAAAATTAGATACATATTTAGGAGTTTGTCTTCTCTCATATGAATCAAGTTTGCAAATAATATTCAATTTAATTTGTTTAATTGGGTGAATAATAACTAAATTGAATTTAAAATAAAGATTTCAATAGTCAATAATTTATAAAATTTATTTTACCAGTAATATAATTTATAAGATTGAATAATAAATTGTCATACAATTTATAAAAATTCACTTGATATAAATTTTTTTAACCCAAAAAATTATACATAAAAAATGACTATAATTGTCCCCCCCCCCCCAACAATCTATCTTCTCCAGTGCACCCACCCGCCCTCACCCCCAAATCTATCTTCTCCAGCCCACCCACCCCCACCCTCGTGTCCTCTCCAATGCCACCCCCACCTCTGCCCACTCCCCACCTTCAGTCACAGGACTAATTAATCACCAAACTAAAGTAGCAACGGAGAATTTCTTTACTCGAGAATGGTCTAATAATCTATCAAAAGTATCTTAATTGTACACCACTACAAGTCGATCAACATAATGGTCTATATATTTTAATATTCAATATATACTCAACAATTATACTTAAAACTCTAAATT
>NW_025863401.1:0-1789 GCF_002878395.1 Capsicum annuum
TTGAACTTACTAATTCATCTTTAATTTTTAGTTAAATCAATGCAGTTATTTCTAATAATGGTTTAATTTGAATTATTTCACATAAAATTTGTCAATTAATCATTCTACTCAGTACAAAACACTTAACATGTAATTACTATGAAATTAATTGAAATCGTAATTAAACTTGCTAATTCATCTTTAGTTTTAGTTAAATCAATATAGTTATTTCTAATGATGACTTAGTTTGAATCATTTCAAATAAAATTGGTCAATTGATCACTCTATTTAGGACGAACAGACTTAGTTGATCGTGTAATTACCATGAAATTAATTGAAACTATAATTGAACTTATTAATTCATATTTTATTTTAGTAATCAATTTAGTTATTAATAATAATGACTTAATGTGAATCAATAGATAACTAACATATTACAACGGATGAGTAATCTGTTTGAAATGACCAAATAAATAAAAACATCTGTTGAAAATGACCAAACAGATATAGACATTTATTGCAACAAATGACTCACTTGTTGCAACAACTAATTCATCTAATGAAAATTATCAAACAGATATAGACATCTGTTGCAACAGATGACTAAGTTGTTGCAACATATGACTCATCTGTTGGAAATTAATAAATAGACAAAATATATGTTGAAAAGCAATTTAAAATACTAAAGCTCAAATATCTTTTAGAAGAACTCAAATGTTTTTCCCCTTGTCTAAGGTCTTGTCTTCAATTTTAGTTAAATCAATTTAATTATTATTAATAATTGCTTAATTTGAATCAACAAATGTCTAACCTGTTATAAGCATTTACTGCAACAGATGACTAACTTGTTGCAACAAATAGACGATCTGTTGGAAAATAATTAAAATACTAGGGAACTCAAACATGTTTAGGAGAACTCAAATGTTTGTCCCATTGTCTTAAAGACTTGCCTTTAATTTTCGCTAAATCAATTTAGTTATTACTAATAATTGCTTAATTTGAATCAACATATGACTGACATGTTGCAATAGATGATTCATCTGTTGAAAATTATCAAACAAATAGAAAATCTGTTATAATAGATGGGTTATCCATTAGAAAACAATTAAAATATTAGGGAACTTAAATATTTTTAGGAGAACTCAAACGTTTGTCCCCTCGATCCTTTTGCATTTGATGTATGATAGACTATTTTTATCTTCTTTACCTGTTTCATGAAATTTTTCATGTGTTTCACTTATTTGTTGTGCCCTTGTTGAAATTTTTGGAATTTTTTTAATTCAAATTTCGTTTGTATATCACTTGGACATTACTTCATAGGTGATTTTGTAAGGATAATTATGGTTTTTGTTGAATTTTTTATTTGGTATATTTGCTACTGCTACAATGGATAGAACCTACAACATGAATCCAATATATGAGTCATTTATTGCAACAAGTGAGTAATTTGTTGCAACATATGACTAATCTATTGCAACAGATGACCCATATGTTGGATTCATGTTACAACACTATAATACAAATCCAACAGATGAGTAATCTGTTGCAACAGATTAGTTATATATGTTGCAACAGATTACTCATATGTTGCAACAGGTTACTCATCTGTGCAACAGATTACTCATCTGTTGGATTCACGTTACATGTTTTATCTACTGTTGAAAAAACAGTAGTAGCAGATACACCAAGATAAGAAATTCAACTAAAAATTATAATTTTACTTACTAAAATCACCTATAAGTAATTCCCAAATTATATACGAATAAAATTTGACCCCAAATTATATAGCGGTAACAACAATGGTCAACAA
>NW_025863402.1:0-6424 GCF_002878395.1 Capsicum annuum
AGTGAGGGTGGGGTGAGGAAAAAATTGAAATTTTTCCAAAAATTAATTTTTTCGACGGGGGGAGGAGGAGAGGTAAGAAAAAAGTTTGAATTTTTTTAAAAAATTTAATTTTTTTATTGGAAGGGAGTAGGGGTTTGAGTTTTGGGTAGGGGGATGAGGTAAGAAAAAAATTTAAAATAATTTTTTAATAGGGGTGGGGGGGGGGGGGGGGGGGAGGTAAGAAAAAAATTTGAATTTTTTTAAAAAATTTAATTTTTTTATTGGAAGGGAGTAGGGGTTTGAGTTTTGGGTGGGGGGATGAGGTAAGAAAAAAATTTAAAATAATTTTTTAATAGGGGTGGTAGGGGGCGGGGTGGGGATGGGGGTGGGGGATTGAGGGTCAGAGTAGGGATGGATGATTTTGAGAGTTGTATGAATATTTCAAGTTAAGAGTGAAGTTGAAAGAGAGTTTTGGAAAATGTTTTCTTACTTTTTGAAGGGAAGTCATTTTCCTTAGAATTAAGAAAAATGAGTTGATTTGGAAAACATTTTCCAAAACCTTTAAGCCAACCAAACATGAGAAAATTGAAAAACATTTTCTGAAAAATATTTTCCTTCATACCAAACACACCCTCAATCATCTAGAATTTGATATTTACTTATTCGATTAATTCAGATACACTATTGAGTAGGGGTCACCAGCGAAGAAAGTGTTATTTACCAAAAGTTTCTTCATTCCTAAAGTTCGAACTTAGAAACTCTAGCTAAGGCTATTGTTGTAGTAAGTTGAATCACCTTTTCATAGTCGTCTTATGATACATGCTTTAATTTTCTTTTATAATTGTATACGTTTGATATTTCTTATCCGATTTATTTAGATACACATCTAATAGGGGTCATTAGGAAGGAAAGTGTTGTTTACTAGAAGTTTCTTTGTTTCTAAAGTCCAAACTCAAACCTCTAGTTAAAAGTGAAAGAATTTTATCTATTTCCATCCATCTGCAACGACGTGAGAAGCTAGCACTCTACCTAAGAATTCTACAAAACCTGATAGCTTTCACAAATATTTTCTCTTTGTGTTACAAAATTCAGATTAATGAGGAATAATCCTACCAAAAATGATAAAAGTGTTATAAATGATATTGATTTCTATCGTTTTGTAGTAAATATATGTCAAGAATATAGAGGGATTAAGTCACCAATAACCCCTTAAACTTGTTTTGAGATTTTCACTTGAACTCCTCAACTGACCTTTGTACTATCAGACACTTAACCCACCCTATATTTTATCTACCTAAGCCTATTTTATCCTTGTCTTATCAGACCTGCCGCGCATTTTACTAAGCGTTGCTTATGTGGAAAATTAGTCCATTCAATATTCTCCATGTTTATTAAACTTATCCATGTGATTTTCTTAATGATGAAAGTTAAAAGGGCAAAAGCCCCAATTGACATCACAGTTAACAACTTTTTCTTTCTCCCCAACTCTTCACTCTCTCTACATTCTCTTGCAATTTTACCTTAATTTAGCTCTAATTTTTGTCAAATTGAAGAAAATTTCAAAAAAATCTATAATTCTTGTCGTTTTGCTCTTTTAACTTAGAAAATGGCTCCTCCGGTCTGCCAACGCTACCCGATCCATTTAATAGGCCTCAGGGGACCACCTAGAAGTTTCGTCCAAAATATTTTTCAAAATCTAAGCCCACCCTCGAACCATGGGCCAACACCCACCGAAAGTCGCAAAAAATTTGCAATTTCTGTCATTTTGCCCGTTTGATTTCAAAAATGGCTCCCCTAACCCCATCAAATCAACCCAATCCATTTAATAGGTCATTAGTGTACCTCCCGAGAAGTTTTTTCCTAAATTTTCTTGGAGCTTGAGCCGATCCTCGAACCATGGGCTAGCACCTATCGAAAGTCGCAAAATACCTAAAGTATTTGTCGTTTTGCCCTTTTGACTTGAAAAATGGCTCCATCGACCCCGCCAAAGCAACCTGGTCTATTTAATAGGATGTTATGGGGCCGCTCGAGAATTATTGCCTAGAATATTTGGAAGCCCGAGCCCACCCCTCGAAGCATGGGATAACACCGATCGAAAATCACTAAAAATCTGTATATCCTGTTATTTCGTACATTTGAGTTGAAAAATAGCTCTTTTGGCCTCGCCAAAGCAATCCAATCCATTTAATAGGTCATCAGGAGACCTTCCGAGAAGTTTTGTCTAGAATTTAATCCGTAGCCCAAGCCCCCCTCCCCAAATCGTGGGCTAACGCTCATTAAAGTTGTAAAAAACTGTAATTTTTGTTGTTTTGCTCGTTTGACGTGTAAAATGACTCCCCCGTTCCCGCCAAAGCAACCCAATCTATTTAATAAGCCATTAGAAAATCATCCGAGAAGTTTTGCCCAGAAATTTTCTTAGAGCCCGAGCCCACCCCTCGAACCGTTAATTAACACTATTAAAAGTCATAAAAAATGTGCAATTCTTATGGTTTCATCTGTTTGACTTAGAAATTGGTTTCCTCGGTTCCATCAAAGAAACCTGTTTCATTTAATAGGTCGTCAGGGGACCACCCAAAATGTTTCGCCCATAATTTTTTCTCGAGCCCAAGCCTTCTCCTCGAATTGTGGTCTAACACCCATCGAAAGATGAAAAAAACTCACAATTCCTATCATTTTGCCCTTTTGACTTAAGTTATCATAATTTGATATGCTTAAGGCATGATTATATTTCATTCCTGGGGGATGAGAATTTTGATTGTTATAAGTATAAATCAATTTCCTCGTGTGAATGTGATTGGAGTAACACCTCCAGAAGAGGTAGAATAATTAAGAAGAAATATTTTGAAATTTTCCCTAAATATTGAATATGAAAAACGTATTCATGCAATACAAAATGTAAAATTAAATAAATCAAAGGAAACATGTCACGGTAAACTTGGAGTTTTTTTACTAGTACAAATAAATTTATAAGTTGACATGAACGATTGTGATATTTCAAAGATGTGCATACTGAGTATTGACGTATACTTACGATCTAAAGATTTTTCAAGAATTATTGGTTGTTCATGATAAGTTGGTTGGACCAACAAATGTTAGAATTGGATTTCTTAAAAATCTGAAAAGCATAAAAGGTAAATAAGGGTTCGTTCACCTATCATGTGATATATTGAATAGATGTATCAATAAAATGATCACATATACATTTATCGTCAACCTGCATTTTGACATTTACAAAGTTGTTTGCTCAATATAAAGTGAGTGGAGCATAATTTTCAGACAGTGTAATCAAGTCATTAATGTTGGCTTATATTCAAGCTAGTTTGGCATTGAATGCCTCTTATAAATAGCTTAACCATTACTTATGAATCATAATATAATGCATACAATATGCATTAGACCAATAAAATATGGTCAATTTCTCTCTCAATAAAATATGTTTATTTAAGTATGTTGACATAGGAATATATATCCAGTGACATAGAGTGATGCATCTTGGTAAGCATAAAACTTATTGATTTGTAATCCTGGAATTAGAGATCACACATGAAATGTTGAATATTGTCACTTGAAAAAATCTATATAAAATTTTTCGAAGGATTTAAAACGCCCGAAGCATATAGAAGTTTTCTAGGATCATATGCAAGTGATCATATTTCAGAATCTTCATATAAGAGTAAACTATTTTATACACATGGTTATTGCAAAAGTATAAATGCATTACTGCACAAGATATGATACTAATTCAATTCAACAAGTTTTTTATTTCTTCGATAAACTATAACTTTTGAAAACTCTCCAAAAGTTTCAGTAATATTCAAAACATCAATGTCACTTGAAAAGATTTATATAAAATTTTTCAAAGGATTTAAAACTCCCGAAGCATATAGAAGTTTTCTGGTATCATATGCAAGTGATCTGTAATACCCCGGGAAATTTTTCGTTGAAATTTTGTGCGTAAACGTGTTGGGTTCTATCTTCTAGAATGAATTATAAATTTTCTGTGCGGAATGTCTTAGATTATGACCCACCATTGTGTAGATTATCGAATAAACTTTCCAACGATATATGGATCATCCAAAACGGACACCCGAGCGACGAGTTATGAACATTCCGATCGAACCATGAATAGTAGTGAACAGTAAAACGTGCTGGAAAAAGTACTGAGGCCTGACGTATTTTTGCTCCAACTTTAAAAGATCACAACTCCTTGCACATAATGATCTGGGTGATATACTATATATCAACAGAAAGCTCTGCGAGTCCTCTTTCCAATGAAATTGGTTTCATCCAATTTGGATATCGGAGCAAAAAGTTGTGATCGATCTATTTCAGCCTATCAAAAGTGAATTTTTGAATCAACTTCAAACGATCATAACTCCTCGTACACAATGATCTGGGTGAGATACTATATATCAACGGAAAAATATGAGATTCCTCTTTCTAATGAAATTAGTTTTATCCAATTTGGATATCGAAGTAAAACGTTATGGTTGATCTACTTCAGACTATCAAAACAGTCCACCAAAGGACAGATTCAAGATTTTTTTTTATTTTTAGGGGTGTTTTGGTCATTCCTCCTCACCCAAAATCCGTCCAAACCCTATATTAAAGCCTATTAGAAGCATTATATGTTATATTTCATCAAATTCCCTCAAAAAGAAAACCCTAAGCTCCTACATCCAACTTCAAGAACCTCCAAAGTTCACTATTAATTCTGCAAATTTATTCAAGATTCCAAGTTCCTAGTTCAAGAACTTCAAGAACCTCCAAAGTTCACCATTAATTCTGCAAATTTATTCAAGATTTCAAGCTCCTAGTTTAAGAACTCCAAGAACCATCATTCAAAGGCACGATTAATCATCTAAAAAATGAGTATCGATCTAAAGTTCATCATTCAAGGTATGTGAGGGTTTTCAACAAGAAATCTCTTTCGTTCTTGTGCCCAAAAGTAATTTTCTTTACAAAGACATGATTTTTATTTGATTTTTACGAAGTTGAAGCATGAACCCATATCTTATGATGATTATTATGAAATCTTGATGTTTATGATTTTGAAAGATGAATTTACATGTGTGGAGATATAAAACATGAATCTTGAACGATATTTATCATGATTTTGATATTTGGGTCGTGAATCCCCATTGGAAATTGTGTTTTTTTTTTTGAGAAAGTGTGTGTTATAAGCACGTTGATGTTGAATATTTGAGATATTTTGAATGATTTGACCTTTTGGTCTTAATGGAGTTGTTTTGAACTCGAGTGTGAAAGAAATCCACAACGTGGTTGATTTTGATAGATGGGAAGCATGATGGCTCCCTATGTATATTTATATATTACTGAAATTGTTTTGTTGTGGATTGTCTTTGAAATGATCTGAGCTAAGTCCGGGAGAAATCTTTATTACCGAGTGGAAGGTATAAAGCGACCTTACTTCCCTAGAACTACGTGCCCCCATAGGAGTGAGCCTGAAGCTGATTTATATAGTGATCACTAGTTTGTGTGGATTTGATATCGATAGTCCTACTCCGATGGCAAGGATAGGACGGCTCTCCCCAACGTGGGTGGTACGTTGGACTCTATGTAGCTCACATGGTTTATGTTGGTTATAGGATCTCCCAGTGTGTGCGTGTTTTCTTGTGTCTACGGTGAACGGTGAAGTGATTTGAAAGTGGAATTGTGAAAGTTACTCTTTCGAAAGATTTAAATGATATTTACATTATGAGAATTGATATTCTTGATGAACTGAAAATGATTGACAAATTATATGATGACTCACATGTGTTATTATACTTATTTCATCCTCTCATGATTATGATGATTTTCTTTGGGCTATGTGAGTCTTTCATACATCCTGCATATTTCTTATAAATATTTATGATGATGATGTTTATAAAACTGCATACACCCCCATATACTTGATTCCTTTCCATAGTACTGACCCATATCTTCGGATGTGGGCTGCATTTTCTCGGAATGTAGGTTCAGGTGCTCAGTTCCAGGTTCGACAGTGATTCTTCGGGCACGCTGTTCTATATCCTTTGTCTTGGTGAGTCCTCATGTTCCGAGGATGTGATGTCTGATGTTGGTTTCACGGAATTATTTACATTTGATAACTGAGTACGAGTCGGTTGGGGCATGTCTCAATGGCTCGCTGGTTTTATTGATTTTCTTAGAGGCTTGTCAGACTAGTATAGATGTTGGGAGTTGACTAATAAGTCGTATTTTGTTATTTTTATGAAATTTTTTAATTTTTGGATGATGATTACTCTGTTGATATTTGAGGGTTATTTATGGAAACCCCATTGATTTGTGTTGAACTGAATGAAAATGGCTCAAAGGGTTAGCTTGGGGTTGCTCGTAGCCTCAAGCACCGTGTGATACTCCGGGACCCATTTTTGGGGGCGTTACATGATCATATTTCGGAATCTTCATATAAGAGTAAACT
>NW_025863403.1:0-4091 GCF_002878395.1 Capsicum annuum
CTTCAGCTCCTATATTAGCTTTGCCTAAGGAGGGTGTGGGCTTTACTATATTTTGTGATTCTTTAGGTGTTGGGTTAGGTGTTGTGTTGATGCAGGAGGGCAAGGTAATTGCTTATGGATCTTGTCAATTGAATCCTCATGAGAGAAATTATTCTACTCGTGATTTGGAGTTGTGCGCAGTTGTGTTTGCCTTGAAGGTTTGGAGGCACTACTTGTATGGATTCCATTGTGAGATCTTCTCAGATCATCATAGCCTTTTGTACTTCTTTATCAGTGAGATCTTCTTAGGAGGCAGCGTCATTGGCTTGAGTTGCTTAAGGATTATGACTTAACTATTCTCTACCATTAGGGAAAGGCTAATGTGGTTGTGGATACCTTGAGCTAAAAGTCGGCTAGCATGGGTAGCTTAGTGCATCTTTGACTCAGGAGAGGGCATTGGCCTTGGAGGTTCATTCTTTAGCTAATCTGATAGTCAGGCTTGATATTTCAACACCAAGGCGTGTTTTGGCACTTGTGGATGCTAGACCCTCTTTGATGGAGCAGATTCGAGCTCATTTGTTTGACGATGTTAAGTTGAGGTTGATTTGAGATAAGATGTTGAGTGGAGAGTCTAAGGAAGCCTCACCTAATTCAGATGAAATTTTAAGGATTGAGGGCTGAGTTTGTATGCCGAGAGTGGTGATCGAATTAGGTTGATCTTGGAGGAGGCCCATTGTTCTAGATATTCCATCCATCCAGATGTGACTAAGATGTATCGTAATTTAAGACAGCACTACTGATGGGGTGGTATGAGACTAGATATAGCAGATTTTATGTCTCGTTGCCTATGTTGTCAGCAGGTGAAGGCCAAGCATATGAGATTTGGTAGTTTACTTCAGAGGTTACCCATTCCTGAGTGGAAGTGGGAACGCATCACTATGGACTTTGTGACTGGTTTGTCGTATACATCTCATAGTTCTAACAGTGTTTGGGTCATCATGGATCGATCGACCAAGTCAGCTTATTTTATTCCTGTTCAGGTCTCATTTAGTGCTGAGAGGTTGGCCCGTATCTACATTCGTGAGATTATGCATCCGCATGGTGTGTCGGTGTCCATTATTTCAGATCGAGGTCATGTGTTCACATCTTACTTTTGGAAGACTTTTCAGGATGAGTTAGGTACCCGAGTGGATCTTAGTTCAGCATTTCACCCCAGACTGATGGCCAACCAGAATGGACTATCCAGGTTTTGGAGTATGCTCCGCGCATGCGTGATGGATTTTGGTGGCCAGTAGAAGCAGTATTTGGCTTTAGCATAGTTTGCACATAGTAATAGCTACCATTCCAGTATTGATATAACTCCTTTTGAGGCTTGTATGGTAGGCGTTGTCACTCTCCAGTAGGTTGGTTCGATGTTTCAGAGGGAAGACCTCGAGGTACGGACTTGCTTTGTGAGTCTTTGGATAGGGTCCGGGTCATTCAGAATAGACTTAGAGCGGCCCAAAGTAGGTAGAAGTGTTATGCTGATCGTAGACTTCGTGTCTTGAGTTCTGGTGTTGGTGATCATATTTTCCTTTGAGTTTCACCCATGAAGGGTGTGATGAGGTTTGGGAAGGGGGGCAAGCTTAGCCCCAGGTATATTGATCCATTTGAGATTCTTCGGACTATTGGTGATGTGGCTTATGAGTTGGCTTTGCCCCTTGATCTATCTGTTGTTCATCCAGTTTTCATGTTTTATGATTCGTTGCTATATTCTTGACAAGTCTCATGTCATTCGTTGAAATTCAGTTCAGTTAGATAAGCGGTTGTCCTTTGTTGAGGAGCCAGTTTCCATTTTGGCTAGAGATGTTAGGCAGTGCTCTAAAGTGATCCTTGTGGTTCAGGTCCAGTGGCAACTTTGACCTGTAGATGTGATTACTTGGGAGATTGAGTCTGATATGCGTAGTTCCTATCCCCAACTTTTCATTGATTCAGGTATTTCCTTGCCTTAGTTCGAGGACGAACTAGGTTTTTAGTAGTGGATGATGTAACGACCTAAAAATTTGATGAAATATGTGAAATTTGTGATTTTGTGTGATTTGACTATTTTATCCCTCTCCGTAGTTTCATTATGGTATTTCTGGGGTATGGGAGTGGTTGACATAATTTTTGATGCATTTTGGTATCATTTATGCAATATTGTGATTTTTTATGGCTTTGAGAGCCTTATTTGGGACTTATGTGGTTTATATTTTGATCCGTGCGATGGATGACCGAACGAACTGCGCCAGCAGTTCCAGAATATTGATTTTAGGCTAGGTAGACCTTTGGTTCGGGTCCTGGTTCACCCGAGCTCATTTTGACCTATTGATCGAAAAGTTGAAAAATTGGAAATATGGGTGTGGGACCCACATTTGATCGAAACGACCTCGGATAGAAAATCCGACTTCTCCAGCAGATCCGGAATGTCGATTTTAGTGTGTTATCATGTTTGTTATGATTTCAAAGCTTTTAAATCTCATTTCGACCCTCGATTTGGAAAATTAGGATTTCGAATCTCGGGGTTCAATTTTGTGAAAACGAATTTTTCTGGAAAATCTGGTATCGCCATCGCGTCCGAAACGTCGAATTTAGTGTGGTTGCATAGTTCGTTTGCATAAATCGGACTCCGAACGAATTTCGAGCACCCCGTCGAAGTCCATTTCGAGTTTGAATAAAAAAACTGCTCAGTTATGCAGAAAAATCTGCAATAATATATAGCAGCTTTTTCACATTTTTGGCCCATTTTGCTCATTTTTCATCTTGTCTCTCGAGAGTTAAACCCTAAATATTTTGGGAGCTTAAAAGTGAAGTTTGTGAGAGCTTGGGAAGATAGATTAACACCTATTTCTTGATTTTAATTACGGATTTAAGGTAAGAATTCACCCTTTTCTTAGAAATTTCTTGACAAATTTCTCAAAACCCCAAAAATCTTAGGGGATGATTTTAAACCCAAATTTCATCCCCTTTCACTTGAATAATATTTTTATCTTATAATTATAAATTTTTTATCAATTTAACCTTCAAAACAACTCCGATTCTTTATTTTAACCCGGATTTCAAGGATTACCCGGTAAAGCTCAAAAATGGTTTTTCTTCAATTTGAACCCCGTTTTTCACTCGATTTAACTTGAGTTTTCAGCTGTAGGTTCCTAAAAATATGGGGAACATATTTTTGAAGTAAAGTTTCAATTTTGCCCTTTTTTTTTTGGAAACCTATTTTGAGGGTTCGTTTTGACCCCGAACCAAAAGTAGTCAATATGGGTGTCGTTGGTTTTGTTTTGATGCGTAGATTTCATATTTGATGTTTTTAGTAGAGTTAGGGATTATTCGTGAAAAGTAAGGTCGTGGGTTCAAGTGTAGCGGACCGATTTCAGCTTTCAAGATAGGTTATGGCTTAACTCTTCAGACTGGGCTGGGTAGTAAATGATGGTATAAAATACATGTTAAGAGTGGGAACTAATCATGAAAATGGCTATCTACATGTTGTGCCCGTGTGGGGGCCTATATGTGATGTAATTGTCGAAATTAAAATATTATGTGATGTGTTTGACCGTGTGGGGTCCTATGTGACATTGATAGCCTTGAATACATGTGAGTAATTGTATTGTATTGTTTAATGTTGTACCATGGGTGTATTGTGATTATATACATACTTTACTGGCATATGAGACGTGAAAATTCATGGATGAAATGAAAATAACGAGTGAATATTGGCTCATGTGGTTGTGGAAATGTATCATTGTGGTTGGTTGTGGAAATATATCATATGGTTGGTTGTGGAAATACTTATTGTGATTGGTTGTGAGCATTACATTTTCATATCATACTCATTCATGAAACACTGGTATCGCCGTGGCAACATCTGAGAAACACTGACAACACCTTTTTAAAAATATTATAACACCTTATAAAACCCTTTTCGAGGGAGGTGCTGGAAAGGAAATATGAGATATGTGGATTGTATATGGGTTGACGAACCTCCCATGGATCCTACGTCGGGAAGCTTTGGCTCCATAGGTGTATACGGGGATTGTGCGACGATCTCGGAGGTTGTACAACAACCTCGTGCATCATCATCATCATCATCATCT
>NW_025863404.1:0-2820 GCF_002878395.1 Capsicum annuum
AAAATCATATCATTTAACTATCTTTAAAACTCAATTCAATCATAAAACTCTCAATTCAATCATAAAATTATTTTTTGAATTGATTTTAAAAAAAAATGGATGGGGAGAGAGAATGGTGACGGAGGGAGGGGGTTGGGGTGTTTGGGGGAGATGCTGATAAGGTGGGGGTGTTGGATGGGGGGTGGGGGTGCTGAATGGGAGTGGGGAGTGGAGGAGAGCTGCTGGGGAGAGTTGCTGGATGGGGTGGGGTGGGGGAAGAGGGGGTGGGGTGGGGTGTTAAATTAAATAAAAAGTAAAATTTTATTAAAAAAATTAAAAAATATATAAATTAAACGTATTTGACACGTGGCAGCACTTGATTGGTGCGTGTATTTCACTCTCCTTGTTGTGACTGAGATTCAACAAAAAATGATGTGTTTGCAACGGATTAAGTAAGAATCGAGGGGTAATGGGTCGAATTCAAAGTTTAGGTGTCTTTTTGAAAATCTCGGCCAACATCAATGGGGTAATTATGTATTTACTCATTTAAGAATCACAAATTATGGTAAGATTACTACTCACAGTACACGTGTTGAAATACCAAACTTGTCACCTCGATCAATTCGTGTCACTTTTTTAGATCAAATCTATAATCACATCATATCAATCTCAGGTTAATTCTCTTGTTTAGGCTAATTTCATGATAAAATTAGACTACCCAACCCTCAGAGTTCTATGATATTTTCAATTTCTCAAAATTCATGCCCAAAATCACACCTTAATATGCATAATCTCTTGTCTTTGACAATTAAATTTCAATACCCAAAATAAATTATCAAGACTAAAAATCACGATAAAGATGTAGGAACGAATTTACCTTAAACCTGAAAGAATTTTTCAATCAAACCCTTAGGCTTTTCTTTTCTTTTTACTGATCGAACAATTGATTTTCTTTTTCCCTACTTTAGTGCGTGACCACTACTGTCTTTGCTAACTTTTGATGTCTTCTTTTCACGCTTATCCTCATTTCTTTGTATAAATATTTTTTTCTTTCTTTTCTCAACTATAATTACTCACTAATTTATGATTTTGCGTTTCATAATTTGTCTTTAAATATTCTTTCCACTGAGATCGAAGGATCCTTTTCTTCCTTTTAAAGAACCAAACAAAACCCTAATCCTATTATTTTTCACAAAGGTACCTCAAGCTCTCTCTGTAACTTCTCTCTCTCTCTCTCCCAACGGCCCTTTCTCCCCCAGCATCAATCGGCTATCCCCCGCTCTGTCAGTGACGAGCCATCACCGCTTCCCCATCGAGCCACCAACGACGACCAACCCCACCGCTGCCTCGAACCCTCCGGCCATGCATCCGTCTTTTTGTACCAAAAAAATCGATGGGTTCTTGAGAACCCATCTCCGGTTTAACCCCGCACTTTATTTTTCTAAGTCTCAAAACGTCTCCACGCTGTTATCTATTTTACTGTTTTCTTTCTCGACAAAATCGCTTTGTGATTTAAAATTGGTATGAAGTAGTGCTATGATTTTTGTCAAATTTGCTTGTGGTTTGTGTTTATTCAGTCATTCTATGCTCATCTGTGAAAATCTCAATTTTTGTGACACTTAATTTTAACCTTAATCGGATTACTGATTTCTACTTATTTTGAAGTTATTATATGTGGATCGTGTTTTGCTTTGGTTGATATCTTCAGAATTTGATTCAGTATTTATTCTAAGTGTTTGAGTGTCTTGCTTTTGACGGATGTTATGGAACTAATTTGGGCACGATTTTGAGTAATTAGATTATAGCAAAATATTGTACATGTCTTATTTCCTGTGATATAATTTTGATATATACGGTAGACAGTAAGAAGTTGATACATATTTTCATCTTTTTAAATTATTGGTTTGTTTTTTACCTATTTATGGTAAACTTGATTTTAATTGATTTCTACTTACCTAACTTAAGGAATAATTTGTTGATTGATTTTTTTTGAACACACGTTTTCCTTTATTATTGGACTGATGATTAACTGATTTATTGGCCCTTAAGCGATTCTGATAAGTTTTAAAATTATTCCTTTTACTTGTTTCTTGACCCCAATTAATTTGATGTAATTACCTTTTATTCTCCTTGATTAATTGGGATTGATTTTTTAAATATTGTTTTTCCCTTTTTGGGTAGGCTAATTGAACCTTAACTGCCCCCCTATTATATAAACCCCTTCCTTTTTATTAACAGACAGGTCTGAAGTTCACAAGTTCTTAAGTTCCACAATTACAATTACTACTACTGCTCTCTTAAACAAAATATTAGTTACTTTTAATATAAAGCATTAGACACTTTGAGGGCTCGTTGATATTTTCAAGGCCTACGGAAAATATCTTGCATATTTTGCTGTGTTGGGTTTTCTTTCTATTTCTATAATTATTGCTGCTTGCCGTTAAGTCCCTTGTCGATGTACTTACATATTAGAAAACATGTCTATAGGACTAGTTTGAAATAATCACTTGATGCTTACGTGTTGTGTTGTGTTCGATTGTTTTAATATACCTGTGTAATACCCCGAAAGTTCAGATATTTTTAGAATCATGTTTCGAACTCATGAGTAATAAATTTTAGTGATTTTATAGTGCTATGATCAAGGTTGATGCATATTAAGGCCTCAAAAGTATCCTAGCTAATAGACGAATCAAAACAATTCCTTACCGATTGAATTCTTGAGAAGGATATTGGCAAAGTCAACTTCAAACGAGCATATCTCTCTTTATTCTACGAATCTTTGAGATCATGACCCACCAAAAGATATATAATTGAATTATCTTTCCAACGATACCAATTTCA
>NW_025863405.1:0-2304 GCF_002878395.1 Capsicum annuum
CCCTAGTATGTGTCTATAGGACTTAGAACTTGAAATAAAGGTAAGTGTTAAGGGGATTAGTCATTTTTGACTCCCTTTAAACTTTGAGGATTTTTAAGTTAAACCTTTTGAGCTCCGAGATGATAGTTTTTGAGTTGAATTATATTTGGGGGTGTAAGTAGCATGTCTCGGGTAAGTTACGAATTTTTCAGACAAGGTTTAGATCACATTTTAAATTGCAAAGCAATAGCGCAGTGGAGGCCAATTCAGAATTTGTAAAAATCCAGCGAGTCACAGCGATTGCAACCCGTCATGGTGGGTATCATGATGAACCACTCACCGCATTGCGGTGACTCCTAAATTTGCAGTGGCCTATTTCCAATAAGCCACCACAATTCCACTGCATCGCGGTGGGTATCGCGATGGCCTATTTGGCGCATCGCGGTGAGGTCTCATTCTATGTTCCAGTTCTGCATTTTAAATTTTCATGGAAATTTAGTCTTTTCCAATCCCGCAAATCATGAAAAACAAAATATTAAACCCATTATAAGCATATTATACCCATTTTCATCAAATTGCTCTCAAAGAAAACCCTAGAGTTTCAATTTTAAACTTTAATAAACCCAAAATTTCACCATTCCTTTTCCAAGATAATTAAAAATTCAAGGTTCCCTATTCAAGAACTCCAAGAAATAATCTTCAAGAACATCAATAGAGATTCAAAGTTAAGTGTCTTCCTCAATTTAATCACTTAAGGTATGTAGGGGTAATGAACAGGATAATTCTCTCATCCTTGTGCCTAAAACTAGTTTATAATTACAAATTTACATGATGTTATATGAGTTCACATGAATTTCGATTTAGGGTTATACCAAATGATTATTATTTAGAGACTATGATATCACAAGTGACTTGAATGATGAGTTGTATTTATATTTTTCCATGTCCATATGTTTGACTTGTTTTACATATATTGAGAATTTAAATTGCATTGCCTTGACTAGAATTGTTAAAGAAATTTCAATATCTTATTTATTAAGTATGAACACTCTGATGATTTGACATGAGTTAAAGTATGGGCTTAAAGCCCTAAGTTGAGTATTGATATCTCAAGCAGATTTTTGCTTTTAAGCATCCTATGATAAAATCAGACTCAGTTTCTGAATAAGATTTGATCTTTGATCCTCAACTAAGATCTGGAATCCACTCAGTTAGTTTGATTTCAGTTTTAAATAGATAAATACATAACTAGTTTTCATTACAACCCTTATGCTAGTTTTGAAGTCAATTTTCTACAAAATAAGCATACATATTAAAGGGAGTAGTATTTAGCACCAAGTGGGAAGTGTGGGTTTAGCACTACCTACTCTCCTATAACTATGAGCCAACATAGGTTCAGATTCAGATTATTCCCATTTATATGGATGACAGATACAGATTGTGATCAACTAGCTCAGGTTATACTCCTTGGCAAGAGTATGACACCTCTCCCCAACGTGAGGTAGGGTAGCAAGATGTTGGACTCCATGATATCTCACATGGTTTATGTCAGTTAGAAGAACCTCCCTAAAGCCTTGCAGTATAGTTTTTAAAAGAATTCTCTTCAGTAAAGCCCTAACAAAAAACAATAATAGAAAAGCTTTAGAAACTAAGTGTGTAGGCGTACAGTCTCATTCAGATATTATTTTACATCAGATATTAGTCATGAATTTGAGCTCTCAAATTACAGATATAAAAGTGAATCCTTTCCACACTTAGCCTGCATGATTTAAAAATAGAATACAAGTACAGTTTTCATAATTAAATGTAGTGGCTCACAAGATCTATATAGTACGTTTCATTATTTATGACTTTTGTCTTTCAGTTATTCTAGAGTATGTGAGTCATTACAGTTAACATGCATTCTTTCATGAATTTTTATTAACATCAAAATATTGTTTCACTTATGAATTCATCCTCACATGCTCAGCACATTCCAAAAGTACTAACCCATATATACATCTATGTGCTACATTGTTTAATAATGTAGGTTCAGGTGCTTAGTTTTAGCAGCGTGAGTGATTTCGAGCATCTACATCTACATATTGATAGTTGGTGAGTCCTCATA
Organism: Capsicum annuum; assembly: GCF_002878395.1. Lineage (NCBI taxonomy): Eukaryota > Viridiplantae > Streptophyta > Magnoliopsida > Solanales > Solanaceae > Capsicum > Capsicum annuum. The sequence continues at coordinate 2,087 of NW_025863405.1, forward strand.
GTTCAGGGACTGAGTTATTCAGACTTTTAGTTTATTACAGTAGCTTGTTCAATTATTTTCAGTCAGTTTGATTCAACTGAGGGTCTATCCCAGCGACTCTCGAGTTGTTAGTAGTTGAGGCTTGTCTGACTATTAGGTGTGTTTCATACTTATAGTATGATTTGTTTAGATTTTTAACTCAAACGTATTTAGACATTATGTTCAGTAATTTCTAGATT
>NW_025863406.1:0-5617 GCF_002878395.1 Capsicum annuum
CGTCTTATCCACATTGGGGAGAGCTGTTCTATCCTTGCCATCGGATAAAACCTTAACTTTAGTGATCACTATGTTAACCTACTTGGGGTATATCAAGAACCTACGGGGGAACGTAGTTATAGGGCATGAGACCTCAAAATCATGCCCAACTCTGCGCTAAATACTACTTCCTTACTTAGCTCAGAACTTTAGAAAATCCACCTTAAAACAATTCAACAATATATATATAATGGGAGCCAAAATGCATCCTCTTTACTTCAAACTCAAGAATGTGGATGTCTATCTTAACTTACAATCAAAACTCACTTCTTGATATTCTTTAAAAATCACTAACATCTCATTCTCAAACTCATGCTTTAACCATAAGGTTCAATTCACAACAATAGGACTTGAAATTCTCAAAATATTATATAGAAGTTGAATTATGTAATTTAAACCATAAATTGAGAATTTAAAACTTTAATATGCATAATAATATTACAACTCAAAGCTTAGGTATGACATAGTTTCATAAAATTTACAATATAATAACATGATAGGAATTCTCCGTGAGTTTATGAAATACTTTATGAAAATATGTAACTTTTAGGCACAAGAACAAAAGGGTGTTTTTGTTCAAACCCACATACCTTAAACTTGGAGTTTTTGGATGACTTCAAAAATTCTGGAAGTTTATTCATGAATTATTGGGTGTCCCTTGTAGCCCTCTTAACAGGGAATTCAAATATGCAAGAATTATCGAATTCTCATGATTGAATCTCTTGATAATTGGGTTTTTATGTTGAAACCCTAACCTTGTGGTTGAAGGTGTGCAGAGAATTTTGAGATACTTAACTAAAGAGAATGGAAGATAATACGCTCATTGAGGGTTATAAGTCATGGGAAGTGAAGGAAAAAGACCAAAATACCCTTACTAAACCGTTTCCTAGTTGCTGAAAATCTAAGGATGACAACATTTGTGATAGGCCGTCAGACTTGTGACAAGTCATTACAAATGTCATCACTGAGGGGCTGGAATTGATGGATTTTTGCCTAAGGCTGACGACATTCATGATAAGTCATCACACTTGTGATAACCTATCAGAAATATTATCACCGGGGGCTGGATTCTGCCTAAGGCTGACGACATTCGTGATAAGTCATCACACTTGTGATAATTTATCAGAAATATCATCACTGGGGGATGAATTCTACCTAAGGCTGATGACATTCATGATAACTTATCATAAATATCACACTTGTGATAGTTATCATAAATGTCGTCACTCAGTTTTCTAGGCTGAAATGCTGGAGTAAAATGGGCATAACATTTTTCTCTGGTATTGGATTTAGGAAAATTTGATATCGTTGGAAAGATAATTCAAAGAGATTTCATTTGATATATAGTAGGCCACCCATTTCATCATATACAAGGAGTTATGGTTAATTAAAGTCAACTCAAGTTTTGACACTCACTAAAACTTGAACGACAGGAAAGCTTTCAACTTGACCTTGAGTTAGAGGATCTCTATGATCTTAATTCATGCTCAAATAGGTTCCCACACTACATAATTGATTAACATACCAAATTTGCATAGGATTTATGGCTTTTGGAACATCTACACATCGAAATGACGATTTTCATTCTAGCCCAAAATGCTGGGTGTTACATGTACTTGTTATTACAATTAGGAGTGGTACACAACTATGGATCCCCTGTGACCTGCTGTAAAAACTGATGATAATAAGACACCTGCTTCGAGTCTAAGAAGGTAACAAGTGATAAAAGTAAAGTTACTAAAGACAAAGTTAAGGGTTCAATCACTGAGCCAGAAATTAGACAAATTCTGGGACCACCCCTACCTTTTCCTCAGATATTGAGGCAAAAAAAAGAGAAAGGTAAGTTCAAAAAATTTATTGAGATGCTGAAAAAATTGAGCTTGAACATACTTCTTCTTGAGGCATTAGAGCAGATGCCTAGATACGCCAGGTTCATTAAAAAATTGGTCACAAGGAAGAAATGAGAGATAATTAAGGATATCAATGGTGTGCACCACTACAGTGTAGTCATGATTAGGTCTTTGGCATAGAAAAAGAGTGATCTCAGAGCATTCACTATACCATGCACTAGTTGTTCATCCCAATTTGGTAGAGCCTTATGTGACTTAGGAGCCAATATTAATTTGATGCCCCTGACCATATTTAATTAATTGGGCTTAAACCTTCTAAAACCAAATTTGATGCGACTGTTGATGGCTGACCGTACGATGAAGAAACCTATTAGAATTTCTTTTGATATGATCGTAAGGGTGGATAACTTCATCTTTCCGATTGAATTTATCATGCTGGATGATGAGGTTGACACCAAGATATCCATTATATTGGGAAGACCGTTTGTGGCCACAAGTAGAGCTGTGGTTGACAAGAAGAAAGGTGAGCTAAAATTTAAAGTAAATGGTGAGGAGGCTAAATTCAACATCTAAAAGTCAATGAAAAATCCAACCGACATGAGGGTAGTGTCGGTGATTGATTGTATTGATGACCCTGGAGGGTACTCCTATGGCTATCGTGTTTAATTTTGAGTAGTTAAGATACATGCATCATGTTGTGATGTTAAATAAGTATTAAATGAGAGGAAAACCATGGGTTTATTAGTGAAGTTTGAGTAACCAACATAGCCGCATTGTGCCACGAGATTAAAACAAGTGTTGAGTGAGAGGCAACCCACCATTATTAGTGTTTACATTTTTGTTGTTTTTCTTTTTGTTGGTTTTTAGCTCTTGGACTTACCCAAAATTAAAAATTGCTATATTCATCGATTTCCAGGTAAGGGGGCTATGTGATCAACCCATCATGGTCACAAGTCCCACATGGTAAGTTGAGCAATAAGTTGAAATTTTGAGGATGAAAAAGTGAAAGTTATTGACTTTGGAATCAAATTTTACTTTTGGGACCTCAAAATTAGTTTGCGGGACCATAAGTATCTGTAAGAATATCAAAATGCCAAGTTTGGATTGTAGGAAAGCGGCCCAAAATTTTTGACCCGTCACTTGTACCCTACATTTGCTGGCCGCAGATGGTACCTATACCCTATGCCTGCCCGCATATGGCCCATTTTTGTGCCTACACAACTAGGTTAAAATGTGGGCCCATTTTTAATTGAAATTTTTGCCTACCAACACAACTATATGACCTAAAATAGCCCCCACTTATATTTAAATAGACTTAACCTCATTCAAACTCATTCAAATTCTCAAAACTTCACTTTTCTCTTTGAATTCAAACTTCCCTCTTATAACACAAACTAACACCACACTTAAGTATAGGCTAAATTCATACTTATTTGAGATACCAACTTGTCCCAACATGCTAAAAATAAGTTTTAACTTTGGGTCTACTTGACTACTTTATTATTCACTTCCAGTTATTCATAAAAGTGGTAACTTTCTCAGTTTCAACTGGTTATGTAGTGATCTATCTATTGTTTAGACAAGTTGATATGTGTATTCCATTATAAAATATATAGAATATATCATGCTTATATGTAGGAGCCTTTAAGTAGCCTAAAATCATAATGTAGGGTCTTAGTTTAAACTAAAATCTAAAGTTAGGCCCCAATCGAAAGTGTAACTTGAATGAATAAAAGTAATACCACTAGTTGAGCATATTTTTTTGCATTGAAAGTTATGATTTATGATAAGAGTGTACAAATTGGACTAGTTGGGATTGAAAATAGGTTAAAGGGGTGTGAAAATTTAGGAAAAATTTGAACTTTTTGAATTTTGAGTTTTTCTTCAACTTTTGATATCCCTTACTTTTGTTGAAAACTAACAACTAGTTTTTCAGGTACATTGGTACCTAAATATATGAAGAAGACAAAGGTCAGTAACTCGAGAATACGGGCAGAGTCTCTCGAGCATAGTGGTTCAGTGGAGAAGTACCTAAGTTAGTGACATAGAGACACTACAGTTATGGTGATACATAGAGTTTTAAGAGGACAAACACTCTAGGATGCTTGGACAGTTGCAACCCAGCCACCGATGAAGTCAACAAAGATGTCACATCAACACACTCCTCCACCTGATGATCATTAGAAATATTTTGAGTGTACTCCACAGGTTGCTACTCAGGAACCCCTATTAGAGAAAGGATCCCAGGATTTATTTGAGGATGTAGAGTAGGAGGAGCCATAAGCGGTGCCCTAGTTTGAGAAAGGTACTGCTACTCATGTATAGCAAATAGATGTACCCTAGATTGATGAGGGTACAAAGAAGGCTACCCATGATGCATTAGTATAAAAAGGGAAGAGTTCCGCCCCTGCATACACCTTTGATGTAACTCTTGAGGAGGGACCTTCGAGTGGAGTGTAGAAGGGATAAGAGAGATATTTAATATTGATAGCTATATTTAGGAGGCAGGTAGGACTATGAGGTACATTTATGAGGAGCACTGAATTGATCTATCGAGGCTAGATCGAGTACCACAGTTACAGGAAATATTTGATAGATATCAGCTAGAGTGGATGACTAGGCCACTCAGTTCTTATAGCCCGGCTATTGTACAAGAATTTTATAGATCCTACTGAGCTATATTAGTACTTCCTATATGTAGATATCTAGTCTTGGTTAGATTTATGAGGAAGCCACAGCTAGAGCATACACTGGTTAGAAGGGTTAGAGTTGACATTTTGATAAAGACTATCCACAGAGTTATCTTTAACCCAAATTACATTAATCCTGCATCTACAGCTGAGTGTGACCATATACTGAGGGTCACACATGATTGATATATCATGTGAGAGGAGGAGCACTGATGAGAGGGGGTTGATATATCAAGGTGGATAGCTAGTTATATTTCACCTTTGGGTGATGCAACCCCATAGATTGAGGGTCATGGTATGATCAAAAAGGTCCTATTGATATTTGAGACCAAGTTTTGGTAGATTTTGATCAGATTCTAACTAATACCCATAACTTCACATAATACATTAACATGGAAGGGAGCTGCACTAGTTACTTGTATGATGGGCGGATATGCTTTTGATTTTGCTACCATCTTTAGGTATAAGTTGCATGATAGAGCATTCTAGGCTTTGACTAATCTGCCATTTCTTTGCATAATTCATTGGTCGTGCGATGAGGCCAGTGTGCCTTAGATACCAGGAGTAGATAAGAGGGTACTTTTGATGAAGACTGTGCAGATAAGGACTATGATGGATCTGGCATGCCCAGGACCTTCCATAAGATCAAGAGGGTAGGAAAAAGTACCACGAGCCAAGATAAGGGCCCAAAAGTTTCCATAGAGCCTGATAAGGCACATCAAGGTGATGTGGTTATTATTATTGATATGGAGATAGAGGAGTAGAGAGAGGCTCCAAACTCTAGTACGTAGGGTGAGGGGACACCAACTACTTGTTTTTTAGCCCGGATTTGACCTCAGAGCTGGTAGGTTTATCTTTAGAGCCTACTTTTCTATCCACTACAGTTCCTTCTATAGGTATGATCACTGTATCAAGAGAGTTTCTGTAGAGCTTAGTGGATAGCTTAAGGGCCATTAATGCTTGATTGAGGGTTGTTGAGACTGAGATGACTACCCTCTATAAGTAGATGAAATTAGGGGTTAGACTAGATTTGAATAA
>NW_025863407.1:0-2003 GCF_002878395.1 Capsicum annuum
CCTCTGAACTAACAACAAAGTAAACAGAGAAATATACGCCAATCCAGCGAATTGCACCATTCCAAAATACGCCACTGTCAAATCCATAGCCGGTTGCATCCATACTACCACAATGTCTCCACGAGTCACCCTCTATCATATACAAACCCATAGACGACGCGCCTAAATTCCCACCAGCTAGATAAGTAGCACACAAAGCTTTGTAATAGGGTGGTTCTGAATATGATACTCCGTACAGGTAGGCAATACATATCGGAACTTATTTACAGGATTGTAAACAAGACCTTTTCTGCTAGTAGACGTATTAGACCTCTCAGTTAATACTCACATCGTCAAACCATTGCAAGATTGTGGCACCTTGAAATCGATAACCTCAATATTGCTAGTGATGACATCCACCGCCGCAATTACAAGTTTCTTGTCCATACGAATAGACCTGATAGATACAAGCAAGACGAAAAAGTTAGTCCTATAACAACGGAAAAAAAAACATCCTTGTTTTCTTCGCGCACTTATACACATCGATGAATCAAATAAAGAAAGATTTAACAAATCAAAAATGATTACTATCAAAACACAATCTTACCTTAATTGGAAATGATAAAAGATTTGTTGATGAATCAAATAAGGCAAAATTGTATAAAACCAGAAAGATTTAGCACTAGAATGTTCTACATAAAAGAAAGGCTCTAGACGGGCGAAATAAACAAGGCAGCTGACCTATGTGTAAAACCTTGCCGCGAGAGAGTATTTCTCCGGTAACTTTTATATATTGAGACAACAAAAATTATTTTACAAAGTCGGGTTGTATCAAGTAAATCTATATCATTATTATTGCTGTACACAATGTTCTAAAAGGTGATCGCGTGAGGTGGGCACAAGTGACGAGGCATATCATTATTATTGTCGCACACAACATTCTAAAAGGCTTGTGGCGTGAGGTGGGAGTAAGTCCCGAGGCATGGGGTGTAAGCCTCGTGATATGTGGACTATTCCCCTCATGCCCTCATGACATATGAGCCATCTACCATTCCGGCAGACGTTTAGACTGGCTAGCCTTGTTCTGGTCAATATCCTTCTATGCATGATTAACCAACATATGAAACCACGTTTACCCACATTCGTTTTATTCCATCATCGCCTTTCATTGCTAGGCCCTATGGTGATATCCGCTATCCTATGGTGGTTCTTACTTTTCCTCGCATTTATGGAGAGCTCGAGCAACATAGATTACCAACGGGCGAAAGTTGAAACCAATAAAGTTTGAATGGATAGGATGCCTTGAGCTCATAAACTAGTTTTTAGAAATAATTACTTGCGAGTAAAGGACAGCCCAGTGCACTAAAGCTCCCACTATACACAGGGTCCGGGGAAGGGCCCCACCACAAAGGTGTATTGTAAGCAGTCTTACCTTGCATTTCTGTCCGAGATTGCTTCCAAGGCAGAACTACTTTCGAGTGTTTGCATCATTTCCAATAAGTTAACTTTAGAAGTCAAATAGCAAGATACATATGTGTGTTAGCCCACGGTTCGGTGGGTGGGCCTGGGGAAAAATCATTCGGCGGACCCCTGACGTGCTGTGGAGCGGATCTGGGTGGTCCAGCGGGGCTGCTGGCGCCATTTTGTTGGTCAGACGGGCGAAACGCCTTGAACAGGTTGTTTTTGGTGACTTTCGGTGGGTTATAGCCCACGGTCCGATGCTCACTTGGGCGAAAATCGGCTTGCGGCGGCCCCCGGCATGCTGTGTGGAGCGAATTTAGGTGGTCCGGGGGCCACTGGAGCCGTATTGGTGGTCAAACGGGAGAAACAACGTGAATGGATCGTTAGCCCCATTCACTTGCGGTGTGTGTTAGCCCACGGTTCGGTGAGTGGGCCCGGAGCCAAATCTGAGCAAAAATCGATCGCGGCCCTCGGGCGTGCTGTGGAGGAGATCTGGGTGGTCCGGCGAGGCCGCTGGGGCCAGTTTGGTGGTCAAATGGGCCAAATGGAGTGAACGAATCATT
>NW_025863408.1:0-4397 GCF_002878395.1 Capsicum annuum
CTTTAAATGAAAATGTATTGTGAACATTATGTATAATAAAATTTCATAAAAGATTCATAGAGATAAATTATTATAAACATCTAATTTCATGATATAAAACATAAAAGATGGATTCTTGAACTCCATGGGATAAAAGGGCCCATGGATGAATATCTAACATACCTTAATGCCTTTATTTGAAAGAGAATTAACCTTTCTTGAATTTTCTTGGTTTGGGAATTATAATTTCTTAGTTTTCTTAAAGAATAGCTTGAATCTTGCTCTTAGGAGATGATCTTGAGAAAAAACCCCAATTTTCTTGTTCTTGAGATTGGAGAGGATTATGAGTGATAAGACACTGATATTTCATCATTTAATAGGATTAAATTCTTGATTTAAGTGGTGCGGGTGGGGTTTGAGGTGAGGAAAATACCAAAATACCCCTCCAAATTTGAATAGGAATTGCTGAATTTCATGGGTGACGACTTGGGCTAATAAGTCGTCACTTAGGTGACGGCCCATCACCCCAGGTCATCACTTAGAATCTGGAATTGATGATTTTATGCCTAAGTCTAACAAATTTGTCTGATAAGTGGTCACATATGTGATTGCCCGTCAGCTTAGGTCGTCAGTTAGTTGACAAAGTGACATGCTAAAGTAAAATGAGTATAACTTTTTTCACCATTATTGGATTAAGATGAAACCAAATGCGTTGGAAAAAAGATTTAAATATATTTCATTTGATATATGGTAGGGAATGTAACTCATTCTGTACAATACATAATTGTCATTTAAAGTTGACCAAACCAGAAATGTTCACTAAAACTTAACTAATCGAAGTGTTCTTAACTTGTCTTTGAGTTAGGAGATTTTTATGACCCCTACTAATATAATAGGACATTTTCACACTATATACTTGATTATCACCCATATATAGACATATAATTATTGTATTTGATTCTGTATACATAGGAACAATGGTTTGAATTCTAGCCCGAAAACATGGGATGTTACGTTTACCAAGAATACTTGTCTCATGATTATAGACAATTTTTTGGAGAACTACTGCTTCATATGGTAGGCTAGGTCATTCTGATCAGGCCTAACGATAGCCTTTTCTTCACAAATTATTCGTTGTGGAGTGCCTTAGTAAAGATATCTGCTATCTGATCCTCAATCTTCCAGAATTTCATACAGATTGCCCCTTTCTAAATATTGTCTCTTAGAAAGTGATGCCTTACACCTATGTGCTTAGTACTTTTATGTTTCATTGGATTCATGGCCATGTTTAATGCATTTGTGTTATAACATATTAGAGGGAAAGTATCTGAGTTAATACCAAAGTCTTTAAATTATTTCTTGATCCATAATAGTTGTGCACAACAAGAAGTTGCAACAACATATTCAACCTCAATAGTAGATAGAGCAACTGGATGTTGCTTCTTTGAACCCCGAGAGATTAAGGGAAAGCTAAGAAAATCTGCCATTCCTTAGGTGTTTTTTCTATCAACTAAATATCCAGTATAGTCAACATCAACATAGCCCACCAAGTTAAAACTATCTCCTAATGGATAGTACAGGACCAGGTCCTCTTTCTCTTTCATATAACTAAGAATTCTTTTTCAATCTTTCAGATGGGACTCCTTAGGCATGCTTTAATCTAGCTCAGATTTCTACACTAAAAACAATGTCACACCTATTTGTAGTGAGATATAGCAAGGATCTAATAATCTCTCTATACATTGTCTCATTCACTAAAGGACCTAACTCATCATTGTCCATTTTTTAGTTGGTTCCAATTGGGGTATTAATTGGATTGGCATCTCCCATGTTATTCTTCTTTAGTATCTCCTTGATGTACTTCTCCTGACAAATCATTGTCCCTTGAGAAATTTTCTTAATCTGTAGACCTAGAAACTAGCCCAATTAACCTATCATACTTATTTCAAATTCACTCCCTATTAGCTTAGCAAATTTTCCACATAGGGATTCAAAAGTAGCTCTAAATATTATGTCATCAACATATATATGAACAATCAACAGATTGTTACCTCTGGTCTTTAAGAATAGAGTATTATCTATTTCCCTCTTTTGAAGCCATTTTCTATGAAAAACTTTGAGAGTCTCTCATGCCATGTCCTTGGTTCTTGCTTCAACCATAAAGAGCTTTATCCAATTTAAGTACATGATGAGGAAAATCTGCATCTTCAAAACCTTAAGGTTGTTAGACATATACTTCTTTTTTTATATTTCCATTAAGGAAGGCATATTTGACATTTATTTGAAATAGTTAGAATCCCATGTATATAGCAAATGCAAAAGAAATTCTGATTGCCTCTATTCTTGCTATAAGGTCAAAGGTCTTATCACAATCAATCCCTTCTTCCTGGTTTTAACCTTGAACAACCAAGCTTGCCTTATTTTGGTTGATAGTTCTAATTTTATCTTGCTTATTTATGTGCACCCATTTGGCCCCAATAATTGTTCAGTCAACAGGTTTGGGGACTAGATGCCATACTTTACTTCTTTTGAATTGATGCATTTTATCTTGCATTGTATTAGTCTAATCAGTATATTTCAGGACCTCTTTTACATTTTAGGCTTAATTTAGGATAAAGAGGCTAAAAATTCCATAGCATTCTAGGATTGAGCTCTTATTTAGACTCTTGTTTGCGAGGATGTAGTCAGATTCTCACGAGGATGAGAGGACTTGTGTATCCAATTTTGCCTTCTGAGATTGATACCACCGGGACAAGGTCCCTATCAATTCTAACTAATTTCCTCTAGTTGTTTTTCCACTAGAGCTGGGATTCGTGCATGGGTTTCTGGATCACCATCATTTTCATCATCTTCATCATCTATCTCTTGATTATTATCTTTAGTAGTGTAATCCCTTTGAACAGGAATGAGTTCTTCAATGTCTAAATCCTTACCATCACCTAGGTTAATTTGATTTCTAGATTCATCAAAGATCACTTGAATACTTTCTTCAACACATTGAGTTATTTTGTTTAAGACTCTGTAATCCCTACTTGTTGAGGAGTAGCCTACGAACACTGCTTCATCACTCTTGGAATTAAATTTTCCTAATTATCTCTTCCCATTGTTTAGCACAAAGTATTTACATCCAAATAGTCAAAAGTACTCTAGCTTAGGCTTTCTATTAAATACTAGCTCATATGGAGTCTTATTCATAAGTGATCTAATCAAACGCCTGTTAGTCACATAACAAGTAGTGTTTACTGCTTTAGCCCAGAAACTCTTTGGAAGATCACTATCAATTAGCATAGTCCTACCAATCTCTATGAGTGTTTTGTTTTTCCTTTCAAAAACTCCATTTTGTTGTGGAGTTCTTGTAAATTATTCTATGCTTAGCACAAATTCATCAACTAGAGAATTTATAACATAGTTCCATGATCATACCTAAATTTAGCAATTTTGCAATTTAGCTTCACCTAGATTTTCTTGGATAATTCCACAAGAACCCTATATGTTTCATCCTTGTTCATATAAATATTGTCCAGATTAGACTGAAGTAGTCATCTACAATTACCAATACATATTTCTTCCCTCCTCTACTTTGGACTTTAATAGGTCCACATTAATTCCTGTGAAGTATTTCAAGAGGTCTGGAAGTACTTACTTGATTCTTCAATTTGAAAGAAGATCTGTGTAACGCCCCAAAAAATGGGCCCCGAAGCGTCACACGGTGCTTGAGGCTACGAGTAGCCCCAAGCTAACCCTTTGAGCCATTTTCATTCAGTTCAATACAAATCAACGGGGTTTCCATAAATAACTCTCAAATATCAACAGAGTAATCATCATCCAAGAATAAAAGAATTTCAGAAAGATAACAAAGCATGACTTATTAGTCAACTCCCAACATCTATACTAGTCTGAGAAGCCTCTAAGAAAATCAATAAAACCAGCGAGCCATTGAGATATGCCCCAATTGACTCATACTCAGTTATCAAATGTAAACAATTCCATGAAACCAACATCAGACATCACGTCCTCGGAACTTGAGGAATCAACACAACAGAGGATGTAGAACAGCGTGCCCAAAGAATCACTGTCGAACCTAGAATTGAGCACCTGAACCTACATTCTGAGAAAATGCAGCCCACATCCGAAGATGTGCGTCAGTACCATGGAAAGAAACTGAGTATATGTGTGTATACAGTTTTATAAATATCATCATCATAAATATTTTTATAAGAAATATGCAGGATGTATGAAAGACTCACATAGCCCGAAGAAAATCATCATAATCATGAGAGGATGAAATAAGTATAATAACACATGTGAGTCATCATATAATTTGTCATATAATAACACATGTGAGTCATCATATAATTTGTCAATCACTTTCAGTTCATCAAGAATATCAATTCTCATAATGTAAATATCATTTAAAT
>NW_025863409.1:0-18794 GCF_002878395.1 Capsicum annuum
AATCAAAACTCATATCATTATTTGCTGATGCTAGATGTAGTTTTGATGATGAAGTAGTTAAACTGCAAGGGACCAGGTCCTTGGATGTTCAAAGTACTATACAACTGAAACATGATATCTGCACAATTTTATCATCTTGTGTAACAAACTTGCAGGAGGTATTTTGCAATGAATTGAATAGTTGGTCCAATGGTATTTCAGCCTTAATCATCACCCAACTATAAAATAAAGAGTCATCGCTACAACAATTAGTTTTTTGCCAATTCTAAATAGAGAGAAGTAAGGCAGAAAAAGCTCTATTTCAAGACTACTCAAACATTACTTATGTTCTTAACTTTGTACTTTTCTTAGAGAGTGAGTGAGTGTTTTTAAGTATTGATTTGTAAAAGAATTACTCAAAGCTATAAGAGTAATATCTAGTTTTATTATTGAGAGAGTTTCTGAGATAGAGTTGCCTAAGCTTGAGACTAATTAGAGCTAATCAGTGCAGAGAGAGTACTTGGTAGTGTTACCAAGATCATATGGTAGTAGTGTTGCTACTAGCGCAAAGAGCCTAGAGTTAGGCTAAAATATAAATTATAATCAGGAGGTTGATTACAGTGGATTTTATTGGTTCTTGTGAGGGCAATCCATGATTTTCCATTCTTGGATTTACACATAAAAATCCTTGTGTTTTTACTCTTTCTGCACTAATTTTAGTTTTCTAGCACTTTATTGTTTGATTGCCTGTGATTGATCTTGAGGGACCTGGTCCCTTACTGTGTAGAGAAACCCCAAAGGTTTTCAATAATTGGTATCATAGCCTGGTCACTCTGAAAGGTTCACACCTAGAGTGTCTTGGTTAGAATGACTGCTCCACCTAACCTAGAAGAAGGGCAATCTATAGCTAGACCACCAAGATTCAATGGATAGTACTATGTGTGGTGGCAAGAATGTTTGACTTTATTATTGCCGAGGATAGTTAGCTTATGGATATTATTCTTGATGGTCCTCATGTGACTATTAGAGAAGTAAAAAAAGAAGAGGTTACAAAGATGGTTGTTAAAAGCAGGAGAGAGTACAATGATGAAGACAGGAAAAAAACTATAACTGAGGCAAGAAACCTCTAAAACCTCACTATAAATTAAATCATTGGTAATCTAAAGAACCGTGAGCTTAATAAATAAAAAGAGATAGAGAACAAGCTGGAAAAAATGAGAAAAATCCCTATCTTTGAAAGCTTCTAAATATAATCTAGATGGTGATGAAGATACTGATATTGCCTATTTGGCAAATAGGATTATTAGAGCTATGAGGATTAGTAGTTAGTTTAAAAAAAAGGGAAGAAACAGAGAGAATGGAAATAGTACTGAGACTACAGGTGACAAAGGAAAGATCAGGGACCAGGTCCCTGACAATTCAAGAAAAAATGAACCAACTGAGCATGCTGGAAATCAAGCTTGAGGAACATGGGGAGATTCTTCTAGTTATTCAGATAAAGATAATAAAACTAGAGATGTTTCTATGCTACAATTAGAAGAGGGTTCAATTATCTATGATTCCTTGTTTGCACTCAAGGCAAACACAGAAGATGAAAAAGATAAGGGGTAACTCTATCAAATATTAAGGAAAATAATGATAATTACACTACTAGGAAGATAAAAAGGCTTGCAAGTGTGTTACTAGACTCTATATATGAACTAACTGAAAAGAATGCCTTCAAAGAAAAAGAAGAGAATCAAGAGCATGATCTGATCACTCTAACTCTTAAAATTTCCAAAATTGAAAAGAGATTTGTTCACAATGATAAACTCTGACAATTTGAGTCTAATAAGGAATATAAGTAAAGTAAATGGTGTTGATAGTAAAGGGAAGAAGGAAGCCTCAAGGATTCAGATTGATCTTGATGAGAAACTGAAAGCTTCATAACAACACCTCATGGTAGTACTGTGCAGGAATAAAGAATTAGAAAGTGACCCAGTCTGCCTAAAAGAAGAGTTGAACAAGTCTCATAATTGGACTACTTCCTCACTAATCCTTTCTAATTTAACTAGTCAAGAAGATAATAATGGTAGAGGTTCGGGATACCAAGAAATATTTCAATATAGTAAGTCTATAGGAAAGTGTACTCATGATGACTATAGCAAAGGGTACAAACCCTTGAGCACTCACTGTGGAAGAAATAGACATTTGAAGGAAGGAAGTCAGCACTAGATTAAGGCAAAATTAAGGAATGCTGAATACATTCAGTGAGAAAGTAATCATCCTAAGGGCTTCGAGTCTCTGAAACAAGAGAAAAAAAACCCATCACTGCCTAGGTGGGCTAAGAAGAATTTGATCACTCTATTGTCCTACTAGTAGGAACTCAGACTCAAGTGGGTTCCTAAATCTAACAAGTGATCATGATTCTAAGCATGAGAAGGTGATTGCAGTTAGGACAAGATTATTGATGGAAGGTATGACTATGTTCTCTCTCTCAAGACACTTCTAATGAAGGTGTCATATATAAATTAGCATTCCTATCCCCAGGATAAGAAGTATCCTGGGCATTTGAAGAATGTTAAGTCTAGAACTAGGTCCTCAGAACTAATTCCAGAATAAATAGTGATATTATGAAGTAAAATGAATTTAACAAGATAATGTTGAGATTGATCAAAGAAGCCCCACCTACTATCAAATAAATCAGTGTCCTTTACAAAAAGCTAAGTCTAGGAGGCAGATATCCTAGGTAAAATAGGCACATGTTTGTCTAACTCAGTACTATACCCTTGCAAGTATACACCTAAGGGAATAATTTTAAAGATACATAGATGTGACAAGCACATAGATGAATATTCATTTAAACAAGAAAGGTAACTGGTCCTATCTCTTGGGTTAGTATATTGTTTGTGTATATTTTGTCTATTCTATTATAAAAAAGTCGTGCCCTCCTTATCCGGATGTCTGAACAAAATTGTCCTATTCAAAAAAATAATGTGAGTCACCTAAAAATTTGACATTG
The DNA here is from genome assembly GCF_002878395.1 of Capsicum annuum. Classification (NCBI taxonomy): domain Eukaryota; kingdom Viridiplantae; phylum Streptophyta; class Magnoliopsida; order Solanales; family Solanaceae; genus Capsicum; species Capsicum annuum. The sequence goes on from NW_025863409.1 coordinate 2,981, forward strand.
ATTATATCCTATTCCCATAGAAAACCTTCTTTTGTGCTTATTGTTCTCTTAAATCCAACTGAAACCACTCCTTCTCTTAGAAGTAAAAATGTAAATCACAAATAGCCCTACTAAGAAAATGACTTTCTGATGGCTGAACCTTTCCCATCTTTTTGTCGTTCAAAGGATATTGAGATTAGTATTGTTAAAAATCCCTTCACTAAACCTCCTAAAAAACATCCCTCTTCTCCTATTCTTCAAAATTTTAACTTTTCATCATGCAGCCTATCAATGAAGAATCATCTCTGATTCATCAAAAAGGTTCTGATGATAATGTGATGGATGAAACCTGGGTCAGTAAAAATATCATCATGTTGTCAAATAGTCTAGGAAAAATCTTATTTAATCACAAGAACAATATAAGTAATAAAATTTTTTTTGAAAATTGACTGGAAGTTTTACTGATATACAACTAACTCTTAAAGAAGCTGGTCCCAAGAATAGAAAAGTAATTGAAAGAGAATTTGTGATCACTTATGCTAGAAGAAAGAATAGTAAAAAAAGGTAAGGTAGTATCCAAGGAGGATAGGAACAGGTTCTTGAAGAATTAAAATGTATTAATTGGAATGATTTTTTATTCAAATGTGCTAGTAGAACCTACTATGGTGGAACTTGTTGAGCTGGTTAAACATCAAGGTTTGATGCATCTTATGAAAGAACCTATTCTCACTGTAATTGATGGGATATTCAGGTAATTGTATTTCACTTTGAAATTCTAAGAAGATGGGATAAATTTGACTACACAAGTTCGAGGAAAGAAAATAAAGCTAAATGAAGAAACACTGGCAAGGATTTTAGAAGTTCCTAATTAAGGGGTGAGAACATCTCCAAATAGCTTCCTTCAATAGAATTCTTGGAAAAGACATCTAATGTCAAAGGGAAATCTATTGATACGGTTAATAGGAACTCATTCAAGAGTGAGTTTCAACTGATTTTTGACTTTGTGAATAAGGTAATTCTATCCAGGTCACAAAAGAAAAACATAGCATCATCCACTAACTTATCGTTAATTGCAAAGTTGTTCTTCATGTTAGTGAAGCCCCAGTGGACATGAGTTAACTAATTTATGCTTAATTTACTCTAGGTTTACTGTTAATCCTTTTCAATGATGTCAAAAGGGGAAATACTGACTTCATATGGAAGGAACTGATAGCACAGTGATTGGGGGAAAGTGTATGCAATGAAATAATAAAGGTGCATAATGATAGGGGGAAGTTTTTGCTGCAAGATAACAACAAGGTACCAGGTCCCTATGTTGCATGATTGAGGAAGCATAATGATAGGGTGGGCATTCATCCTTAGGTGGTAATAATTCTAATTAAATGTGATGAATGTGCACTGATGCTCAAATTGTATGGTTTGGTTTTTTGTCATTGAAAAGAGGGAAAATTTCTATATGTAGTTTTGATGATGAAGCAACTAAACTGCAAGGGACTAGATCCCTGGACGTGCAAAGTACTATACAACTGGCACATGACATCTACACTATTTTTTCCTCTTATGTTACAAACTTAAAGGTGTTATTCTATACTGACTTGGACAACTGGTTTAATGGTATTTCAGCCTTAATCATCACCTATTTATAAAAGGAAAGAAATACCTCTTCAATAATTAGTTTTTGCCAATTCTAAATAGATAGAAGTGTGGCAACAAAAACTCCATTTTAAGATTGCTCAAGCATTGCTTATGTTCTTAACTTTGTACTTTGATTAAAGAGTGAGTGAGTGTTTATGTCTGTTTATTTGTAAAAGAATTACTCAAAGCTATAAGAGTAATGTCTTATTTTCTCATTGAGAGAGTTTCTTAGGTAGAGTTACCTAAGCTTCAGACTGATTAGAGCTAATCAGTATGGACATAGTCCTCGGTAGAGTTACCAAGATGAGCTGATAGCAGAGTTTCTGCTAGCGAAAGGAGCCTAGATTTAGGCTAAAATCTAGATTGTAATAAAGGGTTGATTATAGTGGATTTTGTTGGTGCTTGTGAGGGCAATCCATGGGTTTTCCCTTCCTGGGTTTTCAAGTAAAAGTAATTGTGTTTTTACTCTTTCTTCATTGTCTTTAGTTTTCTAGCACTCTATTATTTGATTGCCTGTGATTGATCTTTAGGGACCTTGTTCCTTACTGTGCAGAGCAACCCAAATAGTTTCTATAGTCGGACATGAACTGGAACTCATATAATGACTAATGCAAAAATCAAATCAATCTTAATATCATAAATTACTAGACTTGAATCGAAACTCATACCATCTCCGAACTACCAATCCAGAATAATGGATCATGTATCTAAATCTCATCAAACTAAAGAATGTAATTAAAGTAACATGCAAGTCTATTATGTCTATAAGAAATTTATAGTAATCTATTCCTAAGCTAGGAACGAGGAGACCACTTATAACCCCAAAATCCATTCTAAGGCAAATTTTATCCCGAACTAAGCTAAGTTATCTGATTTTATTACAAGATATTAAGTAAGCCACTTGAGTCCTAAGATAGAAATTCTACCCTAAGAATGAGTCGTTAAGTCAATTACGCCAAATTAGAATCCCATAATCAGCTAAGTAATTCAAATTATAGTAAATATACCTTTAAGACCTAATTCCTATCCTAAGAATAGCATAATATCATATCAATATATAATTGTAATGCCCCGATACTACCCCCTGGACATCACACGATGTTTAGAACCATAAGTGATCCAAAGCTAACTTATTATACTAGCATAACTCATAAGCAACTGAGTAAGATACATATATATGAATGAAATAAGCAAAAGAGAAGTCTCTGCTAAATATGTTCCATAAAAAATTGTTAAAGACATTTATACTTTGGTTATACAAAACAAAATTGAAAATAAATACATCAAATCTAAATGATCATCTATGGAACCTCTACTGATATTGAATATAGGCAGCTGGAACATGCCCCCCAACTAACCCTAATCAATACTACTTAATAAAAAATGCTACTAAAACTATAGTTGACTCGAGTCCTCAAATCAAAAGAACTCATCATCTACTGGCTAGAAGATGCAAACTATTTGATTATGACGTGTGGGCTATAATAGATACCTATATCATGAGACAGTGTATCACATCAACATATACATGAGTTAGTAATTGTAGAATGTATTGAGTATATGGGGGTGAATGCATAAGTAAAACAAGAACTAAATATATATATAAACTTTGAAATAATGGATGCTAAGCGTAAATGACTCACCTTGGACTTGAGTAAAAATAAAGACTGTAAGATCATAAAGCATGGATAATGAAGCATATGAATAAACATAGTGAGCCATAACACTTAATTTCTAAAATCTTTACTTTTATTCTTTCTTATGAGAAATTCTTCTAACTGACATAAACTATGTGAGCTACCATTGAGTCCAACATCTTACCCTATTTAGAGACAGTTTTTCTACCCTTTCCATTGGAATAGAACCTTAATTTGAGTTATTACTGTATTTTATCCATATTTGCAAGAAGCTTAACCTATGGTGTCTCATAGTTTTCAGGAATTTATGATACAATCATTCAATTCCTTTCTCGATATAAAATAGAGTACTTATATGCTCATACTTTAAGAAATCCACCATAAACTAGCATAATGGTTTATAGACTGAATGACTAATTATACTTCTCTTTACTTAAAATCATAATCAAGATGAATATTTGTAGATTTTTATGTCTTATTTTTAGAGCAAAAGATCAAGATTTTATTTAAACAATGTATAAAATATGTCAATGGAGCTTAAGAGCTTAAACTTATTGTAAACTCAATACTTGAAATTAGGATTTGGAATTTAAGCTTTAGTTCCTAGAAATTCATAACAAAACATCATGCTAAATAATCATCTTAAAATACTTCAACAATATCTCAGTCAAGAAAAGTAAATTCAAATCACAATATGAATCTTATGAGTCCAAACATGGATATATATAAACCTTGATGAATTTCAATCTTTTAATCACATGGTGGTATCTAACTTTAAGGATATGGTTATTTCGGTATGAACCCTATTTCAAAATGAGTAAATTCAATCTAAAAATCATGCTTTTTGGGAACAAGGATTAATGAACAATCTTTTTCATAAACCCCACATACTATTATATGGAATTTTTGGGTGAATTTCTTGGAATTGGAATTGAAATTGAAGAACCCTAGTTGCCTTGGAGAAGAGAGAAAATCTCCTAGTTTTATTTATCTAAGTGGAGTTATGGTTGAATAATGTATTTGGGGGATTTTTGGATTGTTATTAAGCCTTAAAATAGCTTAAATAGCATAGTTTGGGGTTAAAAGAGTGGAAAAATATTCAAAAAAACCCTTAGGAATCGTCTGGAAATCACTTGGAAGCCATCCCTACGAGTTTGGCCATGACTCGTAAGGTCTAGGTATGAGTCGTATATTGAGTCATCACCAGGAACCCAAATTTTCACCCTTACTGTCGTGGTGATGGCTCCTCCTGACAACTCGTAGGGTCTTCTTACAAGTTATCATCAGGACTCATAACCACTGGCAGCTTTGATAGTGCTTTAGTAACTTGGCCTTAACTAGTTACCCCGATATCGGATTAAGGAAAAATTGGTATCTTTGGAAAGCTAATTCAATTATATATTGGTTGGTGGGTCTTGAGTTCAGAAATACTTACTAGACCAAAAGTTATGCTCATTTGAATCTGACTATTGTTATATTCTCCATAAGCTCTTAATCGTGAAGGGATGTTTCGACTTGTCTATAAGTTAGGAGCTATTGGGGGTCTTAATATATGTATAAGTTACTTGTAAAACTACCAAAACATGAGGCGTAATTCTTGGAAACTTTACTAGTCAGGATATGAGTCATATCTTATGACTCGTAACAAGTAATTACGACTTATATCCACCACTCGTAAGCTGGATAGAAATTTAGGGGGACCTATGTTGTATCAATACAAATCAAAATATATGAATCATGACCTCTTGTAATGACTACTAGGTTTGAGTCATACCCAGAATAGAATATCAATCATTTTACTCTATCTTGGTTATGACTACATCATACGAATCATGATAAGTACTCACGACATGAGGTATGAGTCATAGGTTCCATAGTGACTTTGAAAGCATAGGGTATTACAATATCTCCCCCATGGGATCATTTATCCCCGAATGATACTGACTAGGCTAAAATACTAGGGAAAGGTTGAGATGTTGTATGGAATACTTTCAAACTGAATCATGACTTAATATCAAAATTAGAAATCGATGCATGATGCATAGACTGTGCTGAATTTGTAACTTGCATGGATGTGAATATTTTACCTCATGGAATAACCATGATCATGAAACTTTGGATAGCAAGACTAGATGGAAAGATGGAAAACCATAGGAGTTTATCTGTTTGATTGCTAAACTGCATTGCTGGCTATATAGACTAAATCATACTTAAAGTTTATACTCAACTGGAGTATTTCTTCAATACTCTTTACAAGAAATTCTAATAACATTAGGGAGCAAGGAATTTCGAGCATGATCTAAATAAGATATCTGAATTAGGAACCACAACATGGCTACCACTATATAACATGGAATATAGTCCTATGAAACATTGGATAGGTTCGAATGTCCAAGCCTTAGGCAATGCAACTTCTAATTTCAAGGTTAACCATACTTATAAAAAATTCCCTCAACTATACTTTTTGTTTAAATATATGCTCATCTGATGCAACTTATTATTCTCACATGGGTACAAAACCATTCTCGCCAAAGTTTGAGTTGGAGTACATACCTTCACCTTGTTGAAGCCTAACTAGAAATCAAAAGGTACTACACATAGCTCCATAACACTATTCTGAACCATGAATTCAATACCCTATGAGCGTTTCATAGCTCTCATCTCAAGAATAATTCTTCTTACTACTTCCACAACTAAATTCAACCTATTACTAGGAATGCACTAGCGTGAAATGCACCCATAAACTTATATACCAACATGAAACTCAAGCATATCATTATAACCACATGTGAACTTCTAGGCAAATAACATACCTAGGAAATTTTTTACACCTTCTCTAATATCTCTTGTTAATAACAACTCCTACGTACTATCCCTAATAAACCACACATAGAATTCTCAACTAACCATGACATATATCAAAAGCTCTACCTTAATCATCCGTAAAACTTATAGAGTTATATAAAACAAGCATATAATAATCTTTCCCTCACAAAAAACATTTACTCTCTCCCATCTAAATAATTATTCATCACTACTATCATAAAATACTCAAGTTTCTGTACCTCATAAAAATTCATGGAATTTTGATCTCTTGACCCAATATGAATTATGGGTATGAGCCATATATTGGGGTATGGATGGTATGGTACAGTCGTAGACTGACTAGTGTTGGTTGGTAGGATAGATTTTGGTCACTGGAATTGATATGACTTAGGGGTAAGAGTCGTATTGGTATTTATGAATTATTTTATTCATTAACTTAATATTAGAATTGGTTACTTAGGTTGTATTAGAGTATGAGTGGCTCACCATAATATGTAAGCCAGAGTATGAGTCATATTAGGGACTCATACGGTAAATATTGTTCAATCCTCATGGTATTTTATTCTGCTAGGAATACGGGTCATAAATATGGATCGTATGCTATAGTTATGACTTAGTTGGATGAGTCATATACTAGATAGTGATTGGTTCAACGATGGAGGTTCAGGATACAAGTGATGGATACCAATTATATTGGAGGGTATAAATCATGTGGGTCAATCATATCCCAGTGATGGGATATTGGTGTAACTTAAGTGGGGGTATTTTAGACATTTTTCTACTTATCCTAATAAGGTATCATAATTTATAACCTACTTGGGAGGTTATTTACCTAATTATTCTATTCATTAACACCTAGAAACACTTTCTAAACACTCAATAATTCTCTTAAGAGCATTTGGGCAAGGGGAGTTAGGGTTTCAAATAAGTGATCAATTTTTGGCTTGTCTTGGTGATTTCTTTTCAATTTCATCTTTTTAAGGCATTTTCTCTTTCTTTATTGTTAATTCTAACTAAGGACATGGTTTTTATGAATGTTTTCATGATTTCATTGATTGTATGATTTTGGTTTTCAAATATCATTTTATGTTTTTGATGTTAAATGGATGGTTATGGTTTTCAATGATTTTAATTATGCTTTTACACGCATTAATAATGATCTTGGATAATTGTATTGCATGAGATGGTTTTAAGGTAACTGGAATTGATTTTGGTCATATTATACTCCTAATCTGTTTGACAAAATGCTTATAAAGATATGTTCATTGCATTGACTTCTTTTAATGAAACTCTTGCATGGTTTAAACTTGGTATAGGAATTATGCATGGTTTAAATGGCTTGAAAAGGTAAATGGATAGATAGTTATGCTTGTGATATACATGGAATCCTCTAAGTGGTTTAATTTGGTAAATGGAAAGACACTTGGATGTCCCCCTAAACATATACATGGTTGGCTATAGATAGTACTTGCAAGTATGGTTAGTATAATGATACCACCACTAAATATCCTCATTTAATAAATGGTAAATGGATTGGTTAGTTTCTAGGAAATAGTTTTAATTAGGTAATAATGGTGGGATATGTTGCAAAGTCGTGGAAGGTAGAGGTCATCAGGGACCAAAACTTGAAACTCATATTTATCGATATAAGGCTGGTCTTGGTGACCGTGTGCATGATGTCATACTATATTTTAGGGATGTACTAGTCATCCCATGGAATAATTCCCAAGTCATGTGGCTACACACAGTAAGGCCTTTTCAGTAGGGGAGCTGAACCTATATAGTTTGTAGGTTATTTAGGATGGTAAAGCCACACAGTCTAGGTTAAGGTTTTAGAGGCATGCTAAACCCGGTGCCTTTTTTGGCATGGTTATATATATATATATATATATATGGATGATTTTACTTGGTTTTATAAATGATATTATTTTATCCTTACCTTGAGATCATGCCAGCGGTCACTCGCTAACCCTATTTACTGGCGGCTGTATACCCACACTATGTAGGAACTGACAATTATACTTCTCCTATATAGTGATTGACTCGGGTACAATATTTGTACTAAAGTGGTGAGGTTCCATTCTTTTAAAAGGCTTCATAATATGTTATGGATATTTCTAGATACTTTAACTTTATTTTAGCTATTGGTTTTGGATATGGGTTGGGGGCATGTCCCAACCTGATTTTATTACTCTTTTGGTTAGAGGCTTTATGGTAGTTCTATGGGTTGAAATAGGTGGCATCAGTATAAGTGTCAGACTTGGCATTAAAATAAGATGAAAGGTTGACATCATTAGATGATATTATTAGCTGTTCCATCCTATTTTATTTTGGAATTAATTATATTATGTTTTTGAACATCCATGGTTATGTCCTAGCTTATGGCCATTATTTTGGGAAGGATTGGAATGGTTGAATTATTGGTATGAGATGGTTGGTGGTTGGGTTGATCACGATTGTGATCTATTCCCAGAGTCTTTATATGAGTTGTACACAATTTTGTTACATACTCGAAATTCAGTAAACTCAGGGCAGGTAGATGGAGGTTGGGTTGGGTAACGGAGGTGGTCTCCAATCCTGGTAAGACTTATGATATCCATTATGTTAACTTATTGAGGGTCGTGTCAAGTTGGTATCAGATCCTAGGTCCATGGTTAATTGGGAGTCCACAAAGCCATGTCGATTAGAGTGTCTTTTGGGGGGGTGTAGCATGCCATACTTATAAGGAAGAGGCAACAAGGCATTTAGAAATGTTTTAATTTCTTGGTATTCTATTTTTAAGCTTGGAGTCTCAGTCTTGGAATCTTCTCAGATCCTTATTTGTTCAACTTTCAAATCATTCCTCGTAGATCTAGAGCACAAGAAAATTCTTCTATCCCATTTTGGGGTTAATGCTAAAGGGGTGTATCCTACTTTTGGGGTTAATTTTTGATTACATGGTCCTATACCTGATAGTTCTAGAGTTCCACCACTTTTTACTAGTCATCCTTAGGGCGAGGTGACTAATACAGAATTCTGTCAGTCTATTCATGCTATTGCTAAGTTGATTGTTGCTTAGGCCGAGTGGGATATATATGGTGCTTTGTTTGTTAAGGGCACAAGGATTGACTAATTTCTGAAGATGAGTCCTCCCACCTTTTCTAGAGTGAAAGTGTAGGAGGATCCACAAGTCTTCTTGGATGAGATAAAAAAAATATTTTGGATGATGTAGGCTACCAATATGGAGGAGGTAAACTTTACACCTTATGAGCTCAAAGAGGTTGCATATCGGTGGTATGAAGAGTAAGATAGGGATAAAGCAGATATGGAGGAGTCATCCTTATGGGATGTCTTCTCTTGTGTTTTTCTGGATCATTTATTTCCCCAACAGTTGAGAAAAGCAAAGATAGAGGAGATTATGAACCTCAAGAAGGGGAGGATATATGTCAAGGAATATGCCTTGAAATTTTACTAATTATCAAAGTATGCTCCTAATTTAGTGGCTGACATGCGGGCTAGAACGAAGAAGTCACTTTTGGGTTGAATCGAGATATGATTTTGGAGAGAAAGATTGCTTTGATGATTAAAGATATAGATATCTTTAGATTTACTATTCATATACAGCAAGTAGAGAATAAAAAGAGGAGGTAGGTAGAGTTCGAAGATAGGTAGAAAAAGAGGAGTAAAATTTTTAACTAGAGAGGTACTCAGTCTTAGGGTGGTCGAGATAGTGGCAAATGGAAAACAAAGTGGGTGATTTTTAGTTCCTACTCTTCTACTAGTGCTCCTAATCGATCGGGCAAAAAATGTCATCATAGTGGTGATAATATCTAGGCATAGGGTACCTAATCCCAGGCAAGCGGAGGTCAGTCAATTTTTTCATGTCTTCCTTGTTGGATCTATGGTCGTCCTCATCGAGGTTATTGCAATGGAGGGAGGGAAAAATGATTCAAGTGTGGCCAGATATGCCATTTACTCAAGGATTGTCAGGTTAATAAGGTTTCTATGGCGGTTAATAAGATTTCTATGGCTTTATCTTATGCTCCTACACCTAGTGGTGTTGCATATTCTTCTGTTACTACTCCTGGTTCTAGTATAGGTCAGAATAGGTTGTATGCTTTGGTGTCTTGAAAGAAATCCAAAGTATCACCTAATGTCATTACTGGTACGTTATAGCTTTTCTCCTATGACGTATATTGTTTGCTTGAGCTGAGGTCTGCTATCTCCTATGTGACTCCTTTTATGGATATATCTTTAGTTTTTTTTATCCTAAAGTTATTATAGAGTTTTTTTCTATTTCATCCCTAGTAGATGACTCAGTTATTGCTAAGAGAGTCTATAGGGTGTGTGTGGTATCTACTGGGGGTAACAAGACCTTGGTGGATCTATTTGAGTTGGATATGATAGATTTTGATGTTATTCTGGGGAAGGATTAACACTCTTGTTATGCGTCCTTGGATTGTCGGACCCGTAGGGTTATCTTTATGTTCCCTGGTGAGTTGGTTTTAGACTGTTTCTTTAGCTCCTAGGGGAGGTTTATTTCGCATCTTAGAGCTTAGAGGTTAATCTCTAAAGGTTGTCTTTATCACTTGGTCCTAGTTAAAGATTCTAACTCGGAAGGTCCTTTTTTTCAATTGGTTCTAGTAGTTAACGAGTTTCCAAAGGTCTTTCCAGATGATCTTCCTGGTGTTCCTATGGATAGGTAAATCGAGTTTGGTATTCTTCTAAATTTGGACACTCATCAAATTTCTATTCCTCCGTATATAATGGCTCTGGTTGAGTTAAGGGAACTCAAGGAGAAACTTAAAGATCTTCTAGATAAGGGGTTTATTCGTCTTAGTGTATCTTCTTAGGGTGCACTGGTGTTGTTTGTATGTAAGAAGGATGCTTCCCTTCAGATATGCATTGACTATAGGTAGTTGAACACGGTGACGATAAAGAACAAGTATCTTCTTTCAAGGATAGATGATCTGTTTGACCAGTTGCACGGTGGCATGTTCTTTTCTAAGATAGATCTTTGGTCTTGGTATCATCTACTAAATGTTAGGGAGGTGGATGTCCCTAAGATGGCTTTTCATGCTCAGTATGGGCACTTTGAGTTTTTGGTGATGTCATTTGGGTTGACTAATGCTTCGATGGCGTTTATAGATCTGATGAATAAAGTTTTTTGAAGGTACTTAGATCTCTTAGTTATTATGTTTATTGATGATATTTTAGCTTATTCAAAGAACGAGTTGGATCATTCTAATCAACTATGTGTGGTGTTGCATACCTTGAAAGAACAACAGTTATATGCCAAGTTCTCCAAGTGTGATTTTTGGTTGAACGCTGTAACTTTCTTGGGTCATATTGTTTCTAGTGAAAGGATCATGGTGGATCCACAAAAGGTTGATGTGGTGAAGAGGTGGATTAGAACTATTACTCTATCCGATATTTGGAGCTTCTTGGGTTTAGCTGGGTATTATAGGTAGTTTATGGAAAGCTTTTCATTGATAGATTCTTCTTTGACTAATTTAACTTAGAAGAAGGTCAAGTTTTTTTGTTAAGATCCTTCTACAAGGAGTTTTGAGAAGTTGAAGGATAAGTTAGCTTTGACTCTAATTCTGACTTTTCTAGAAGCTAATGATAGGTTCGTGGTTTATTGCGATGCATCTTGGGTAGGTCTTGGTTGTGTGTTGATGCAGCATAGGTAGGTGATTTCCAATGCTTCCATGTAGTTGAAGGTACATGAGAGAAATTATCCTACTCATGATTAGGAGCAATTAGCAGTTGTGTTTTTTTTGAAAATATGGCATCATTATTTGTATGGTGCTCACGTCGATATCCTTTCTGATCATAAGTGTATACAGTATCTCTTCACCCAAAAAGAGCTAAATCTCAGGTAGAGGAGAAGGCTTGAGCTTCTCAAGGTTTATGATATGAGTCTTCACTATCACCTAGACAAGGCTAATGTGGTTGCTGATGCTCCTAGCAGGTTATCCATGGGGAATTTGGCCTATTTAGAGGAACGAAAGAGGGAATTGGTGATGGATATTCATCGCTTGGTTAATCTTGGAGTTCACCTCTTGGACTCCAAGGATGGTGTCATGGTGGTGTAAGTAGTGGTTCGATCATCTGTAACGACCCAAGTCTCTAAACCAGAATGCTACATGATGCTCATGACCCCGAGGGACCATAAGCTAACCCATAACTGATATCTGTACCTGTACACTGCATAATATATGAATATAAATGCGAAAACATGAACTGAAAGGCCATAAGGTTCAATATTGAACATAATCTGAATAATAACAATGTCTGAATAAAGTGGTATCACAATACCAAAACAAAACCGAAATACTAAAGTCTAAATCTAGTCTGTAATCTAGTCTGAAAGCCTCTAACTGTCTAAAGTAAGGAGTGGAAGGAACGTGTCTCTAACTAACTCTCGACTACTGAAAGACAAACTGAAATACTGAAGTAATAAAGTAGTAATCATGTCCTCGGAGAATGAGGACTCATTGCTAACTCTGATTACTAAAATTTACAAAGCTACTGCTGCTCTGGAACTCGTGCCTCTAAACCTATGGCATAAAAAAAACACCATAGTGCGAATACATCAGTACGTCTGAATGTACTGAGTATACAAGTGAGGTAGGCTAAATGCAAAGGGATTTATATGCATGAACAATGCTGACTTATACGAACATGAGAATACATACATGCATAAGTAACTATAACTGAACTCGTGGTGATACGGACTATTGAGTCTGAATTCTGACAACATGAGTTTACTGATACTGAGTGACTATATCTGACAGTCTAAATCTTCTAATAATTATTAAGAGTGACTAAGCTTAAGATCAGGCCTAACTAACGGGTGATCTCTGGAACTGATATTGAGAATACTTCACTGAATCTGAGACTGAGATCAAGCCTATCTGATGAGTGACCTCTGTAAGTACTAATACTGAATAGGTTTATATTAGACCATGCCAATATAGTGGGTGGTCTATGAATCTATGGAACTATCTGAGTTCCTTACTGAGATTAATGACTGTATTTGACAGTCCTGATTTCTGAGTTCCACTCTGAAGACTGATATTGTAACTATAACTGTGGGAGTTCTTACTTAACCAACATGCCCCGAGTCTGAACTAGTGGGGTCCAACCTGTAACCCCAGCTAGAAGGGTATCAATATTGTGCCACAGGTAAGGACCTCTCTGGTCAAGCCTATCTGACGGGTGACCCTCATAGTAAGTCAAGCCTAAGGCAGTATAATAGTCAAGCCTCTCTGACGGGTGATAAGCTTTTTTATGATGGGTGAATCCTACATCCTGCGCTAGCTATGCATTTTTGGATTTTAGGGATTGCTCCTAATGTCTCTACCTCTCTAACAGGGAGCCTCCATCCCTGTAATCGCTCGGTGCTACCTCCTACTCCCAACTGAAAGACACTGAACTGATTCTTATAACTTATACTTGAACTGAACTGAATCTGTTACTGAGTTTCTTACTTGACTGAGTTGACTGAGTTTACTTGGTTCCGTTATCTGAAAGAATACTACTGAATCTATTATCTGACTGAATGATACTATGTTCTGAATTGATTTCTTGAATGCTACTAAGATTTGATCTGAGTACTGAACTAAAGCTAGAATGATAACGATACTTTGATTATTGAGATTTCTTAAGTTCTATAACTGTCTGAGAGTTCTAAATTCTATAACTAACTGAGTTCTCCTGATTATAGCATGACTGAGATTATCTTGAGACTGACTTAACTCAAGGCACACAACTATATTTTTTGGGTACAAGTACCCCCAGGACTCGATGGACGAAAATTGATACACATTATACTTCTTGATCATAGGAATATAATCCACAATTCATAATACCATAAATAGAGGATTTCATACTACACATGGTTCTCAACATCTTATATATGAAAGGGTATGCATATAATATGTAAATACTTGCATGATTCAAATTTCATGAGCATTCCATATCACAACAACAATACACAACAATTAGCATGGAATTCATGTTGAGTCATAAGGAATAGAGCATGGACTTGTCATTTAAGTTCTATTTAGCTATAATACATGATTTCTAGTCTCTTAGGTATTTTATCAAATACCTTGCATGCATACTTTATGGCGTAGGAATATTCATCACATTAATGATTCAAACCACCCAAAATTCATGTATTTCAATTTAGATGTCATCCTAGTTTCATAAAATCACAAAAAGATTCTAACTTGGGAGTTGTATAACAATAAATCGCATAAACATAATCAACCCACAACATAACTTCATGATTAATAATTTAAAATACGGTTCTTGAACTCCACGGATGAAAGGAATCCGTGGATGAACACTACACATACCTTAGATTGAAGATCCGTGAAAACTAGTGGCGAAATTGTCTTGAATCTTGAAAGAGATCTAATGTTTCTTTAAGGTTCTTAAAGATATCCTTAGGCTTTCTCTTGATTATTCTTGACTAGGGTTTAACCCCTTTGGGAGAAAATGTTCTTGTTCTTGAGGAGATGATCTTGAGAGAAAATCCTAATCTTGTGGTTCAGAGTGTAAGAGAGGGTTTTTGAGATGTTTAAATAAAGAAAATAGGAGAAAATTACATCCCTTGAGGCTTATAAGTCGTGGTAGAAGGAAAATACCAAAATACCCTTATGAAACCACTTCCCAATTGCTGAAAATCTTAGATGACGACCAAGGCTGAAATGTCGTCAAATTTGTGATAAGTTATCAAAAATGTCCTCACTTGTAGCTGGTTTCTGCCTAAGGCTGACGACATTTGTTATATGTCATCACACTTGTGATAAGTTATCAGAAATGTCGTCACTGGGGGCTGGATTCTGCCTAAGGCTGACGACATTTGTGATAAGCCGTCACACTTGTGATAAGTTAACAGCAATGTCGTTAGTCAGTTTTTCAGGCTGACATGCTGGAGTAAAATAGGAATAACTCTTTGCTCCGATATCAAATTTGGACGAAATTGGTATTGTTGGAAAGATAATTTAAAGATATTTAATTCAACATATAGCTGATCCTCTAATTAGATATATACAAGGAGTTATGTTCAATTTAATTTGACCCAAGTTTTGACGCTCACTAAAACTTTAATGATAGGAAAGCTTTCGAATTGTCCTTGAGTTAGGGGACCTCTATGATCTAAATTTATGCTCAAATAAATTCCCATACTACATAATTGATTAACACACTAAATTTACATAGGATTCGAGACTTTTGAATTATCTACGCATATGAATGACAGATTTTTATTCTAGTCCAAAATGTGGGGTGTTACATTATCTCCCCCTTAGAATCATTCATCCCTAAATAAAACTTGATAGACTGAGAGTACTGATAGACTAAAATTTCTTAAAGAACATGAATTTTTGAAATATGACTATATGGATAGAATTACTGACATGCTGAAAATTCATACTGATCATGCATATCTGATGCATGACTATTTAATGGAATTCTCATATTGAGCATGCATACCTGATGCATGAAATACATGATTGAGAAGTTCTCATGAATGTATAACTGGATACACTGATAAGCTGAGCTTCTACTACTGAGCATGCTTATCTAATGCATGAGTATCTGACTCATAATAGCACGAATAAAATTGTTGATAAGCTGAACTTTTTCTACCAAACATGCATATCAAATGAATGTGTACTTGACTGAACTGACTCTTAAATGCTTGAATGAATATGTACTAAGAACTGATACTATCTTTGTGA
>NW_025863410.1:0-6009 GCF_002878395.1 Capsicum annuum
TTTATAATAAGGTTTTGAACAATTATTTTGAATAACCAAATCATGAAACCCTTTTCAATGAAATATATAATGTTTTGGTCTTGAGGACTCCCTTGAAATTGATTTTTACTCGTGTTTATATAAGTATGCACTTTCAGTTTGTAAAGATTAAATCATGATCACGAATGAAGAAACCCCTCTCTTGTTATGATACCTCTTGATTTCACATGTTATGGTTTGTTCAATTGCATGTTTTGAAGCATGAGATAAGTGTTTTACTATTATTTTGTACTTGATATTGATTTTGAATTGAAGAAAGGGTGATAAATATTCAAGGTGATAATTGAAGAGTTGCATGGATTGTTATAAAGGAATTGACTATCATTGTAACGCCCCGAGTCTGTACTCCAAACATTACACGATGCTCATAGTACTAAAAGACCACAAGCTAACCCATGACTGGTAGCTGCTGAAATAACTGAACAATAATACTATATAATGCGAAAATTAGGCTGAAATAGCCATAAGGTTCATCACTAAAATCAAATGCTGAAAATCAATACTGTAAACTAAACATCTGTCTGAAAATACTCTAGTCTGAAAAGCCTCTAAACTGTCTGAATCATGAAGTTGATGGGACAAGTCCCCAACTAACTCCGACTACTAAAATAAACTGAATACTGATAACTGAAATGATAACTTCGTCCTCAAACTATAAGGACTCACCACAAAGTCTACTACTGATAGGTTGGGCTGCTAAGTGCGATCAGGATCCCATGCGTTTGAACCTATGATATAAGATATCATAGCATAAGAGAAAAAGTATGCATTAGTACTTTGAATGTACTGGTATGCAAAGTGAGGTAGGCTGATATGCATGGGTTTGTATGCATGAGCTATAACTGATGGAGAACATGAACATGACTGAGTGATAATATATGCCTGAATACATAAACTGTAACTGAAGTCATAGTGATACTGAATACTGAGTTCTGATAACTAGATTACTGATAACTGGGTTACTAATGACTAATATACTGTTAACTGAGTGACTATTTCTGACAGTCCTGATCATGTGGAACTAGCTGAGTTTCATACTGAGCTGAGTGGCTGTATCTAACAGTCCTGAATTTGTAGAACTGACTGAGTTCTATTTTGAGACTGAATCTAAAACTGTAACTGTGGGAGATAATCATCTAACCGACATGCCCCAAATAAGATAATTGAGTTAGGGTCCAATTTGTAACCCTAATTGGAAGGGTGTCAATACCATGCCATGGGTAAAGATAGGTACTGAGTCATCCTTATTTGGCAGGTACTCTGAATGAGAATGGTGGTACCCTCAACTGGCAGGTAGGTTACCTCATCAACCCTTAACTGATAGGTTGATGTCTCAACCTACTCTGGCTATGTAGTTCTGGAATGCACGGACTGCTTCTAAGGATCACACCCTCTACTAACAGGTAAGTCCCCATCTTTGGGTTCACTGGGTGCTAAATCCTACTCCCAACTGAATAGACACTGAGCTGATTCCTAAACTGTTCATACTAAGCTTGACTAAACTGCTACAGATCGTACTGTTTAACTGAACTAAATTGAGTTCACTGAGTTTCATTGACTGATGGAATAATACTGAATTTTGTTAGCTGACTGAATTTACCGAGGTTTGAACTGAATACCGAATTGGACTGGACTGATATTGAGTTTACTGAGTTTTTTCTGAGTTCTGTAACTGACTGAGAGTACTAATGATCATGACATGATTGAGACTATTCTGTAACTAACATTGGCTCTAGGTAAGCAACTAAATTGTCGGGTATTAAATACCTCCAGGACTCGATAGCATAATAAGTAAATCATGACATAAGCTTGAAAGCACAACAATGGCTACATGTTCATAATTCATTCACTAAGACATTTCAATAAACACTTGTGATGAATTACTTGTACATGAATGGGGAATACATGTTAGCATACTATAATGACATTATTTCATTCTCATAGACAATTTATCAAACACATGGGAATCATGGGTATCTCATATATCAATTAATATGTCAAAATATCATGGATGCTACATCCAACTTGTAATTCAAGAGTTCAACATGAAGTTCATATATAAATCATTCTACAACTAACTAATTTTCACGAAGCTCGCGATAAATCATGGAATTAAAACCCAATTTGACATCATGATCAAAATTATACTCAAATCCAACATTGAAATCTAGAAAATCAATAAACTTATATTTAAAAGAGTTTCTTGAACTTCAAGGGTGGAAGAAAACCCTTAGATGAACACTTCACATACCTTGATGCTTGATCTTGAGGAGATTGATGGTGAAATCCTTGAGATTTGAATTTGAACTGGAAACCCTTAGGCTTGTTCTTGAGAGAATTTGAGAGAAAGTGAGTATATTTTGGTGAATTAGAGATGAATTTCGTATTTTTGGGGCTAGGTAAGGTTGGAAAATTGACCCAAATACCCCTCTGGACGTGAAGTTGAAAGCTGAAAATTTCAGGGGTGGACTGGAGCGTGCGTCGCACGCTTATAGTACGACCTCACTGCCTCACTCACAAAATTAACTATAACTTTTCCCTCGGGTATCAGATTAAGGCAAAATTGGTATCGTTGGAAAGAGAATTCAATTATCTACAATTTGGTGGGTATTGATATTCAAAATTCTACATATATAAAAAGTTATACACATTCAAAGTAGATCCTTGTAGAATCGAATACCAAACTTTGGATGAATCAAAGGATCTTAACTCAACTTGGCTCTAAATGATTTCTATGAAAATTTTTAACCTCATGAGCATTTCACAAACTAGTGTAAAGATCATGAAACTTATATTCACATGAGAATCACTAGGATTATTACTTATACACGTAGAAACAATGGTTCAAAGACTAACCCAAAAATATGGGGTATTACAATCATGTGTTGAAATATTGGAAAGGGAGAACCTTTGAATAAGTTTTGCACATGTTTTGAAATAAGGACTCCCTTGCATTATTTAAATGTTTTTGATGGTCAAATGACTGAGTTGAATGAAAAATCTAAAGAAGAACATTATATGGCTTAGACATACAACTTGTAAGTCTTGGTATGACGATACCGAACAGATGAATGCCATAGCAGATTCAGAACAGACTAAAACACAAATTTTACTCAGATTTTTAGATTTTAAATTCAGAAAGATGCATGTTTAGAAAAGTTTAAAAATAGGATTAAAGAGAGTTAGATGATTACCCAAAGAAAATACGAGTTGAAAGACTCAACACTAGAAATCGTGATTTACCGACATGGGATTATGGTACCCTTCTTTGTGATCTTGTATACCTTGATTCATGTCGTCCCAATTTGGGACTATGGTTAGGAGCCCTGCTTTATGATCTTGTGCATTACCCTGACATGTTGATTTTATTAGGAATTTTTTCACCCTGCTGTGTTATCTTGCGGGTCCCCCTTATAGATACTCCAACCCTTGCGGCAAGCTTGGATTGGGGGCTTGGCCGCCGAGTCAAGGGTGGAATCCATATAAATCATGGAATTACAGATTTGTAGGGTGTACCATCTAGCTCAGAAGTAAGTTAAAGAGTGAATCATGGTTTCAAAGAAATGTTTCAAAGTCTTTTAAGTATGCCCATGTGTTTTCATATATCGTTTGCAAAATATTTTATGATGTTATATAAAAATATGTTATTTTGGATTGCTCTGCATACCAGTACATTTGTATTGACTCTCTATATTTCAGGTTCTGAGGGCCAGTCTAGCGGTCCTGCTAAACAGTAAATTATTTGTAACGCCCCAAAATCTCACCTCGAGATGTCACACGGTGCTTAAGGCTAAGAGTAGCCCCAAGCTAACCCTTTGAACCTACTACTGCATTCTATACTCACTTTAAGAACTCAAATCAAATAATTAAGATTAAATCTCATCAATCCACACACACACACTATATATATATAATGTCCAAATCACAAGATACAAAAAAGTCTGAAAATACAACTGATAGCTTAGTTTGACGAAGCCTCTAAAACTCAAGAATAGGGAGTCAATGGGACATATCCCCAACTGACTTGTACTCAAATGAAAGAAAATAAATACAACTACTGGTAGTACTGACTCAAACCATGAGGACTCACCACTGCGGAATGTAGTGAAGGCGCTCGAAATCACTGTCGCTGCTGAGACTGAGCACCTGAACCTACATTATGAGACAATGTAGCACATAGACATATATGTGGGTCAGCACTTTGGGAATGTACTGAGTATATGGGGATAAATAATATCATTATTTTTTATAGAAATCATGCATGCTGACAATAATGACTCACAAAGCTTGAATAAAATCTGCAATATAGGCATCATAAATCATGAATAATGAACATGGATCATAAATCTCGTGAGTCGTTATACTTGACTCAAAAATCTGAATTTCCTTCTTTTATTCTCAAAACTCGTAAACTAAAGGAATCTTTAAAACAATACTTTGGAACTTTAGGACTGTGGGAGTTTCTTTTAACCGACATAAACCATGTGAGCTGTCATGGAGTCCAACGTCTCGCTCACGTTGGGAAGAGCTGTTCTACCCTTACAATCGGAATAGAACCTCAATTTCAGTGATCACTATCTCGATCTTAGGCCCATACATCCCAATCCTACGGTGGCATGTAGTTCTGGAAAGTAGGATGCGCTAAACCCACACCTCCCGCTCGGTGCTAAATACTACTCCCGTACTCGAGCTCAGAACTCTTTTAGGAATCCACCTTAAAACAACTTAAGAGTCTATAATGAAGACTAAATCATATTTCTCTTAATTTAAATCATATGAAATTGTGGATTCATATTTTACCTCAAAATTCATGGTATAATCCTCAATTCAAATCTTGGTAAATAATTTATTAAAGGAAGACTCAAGATCATAACATCATCAAAATCCAACTTCAACCTTGACATAAATATAATAATTCAATCTTCAAAAATGTAATCTCAAATTCCATACTTGTCTCATATCAACTCCAAATAATAATTCATACTTAATATCATTCTTGAAATTTATTCAACAATATTAACTCATAAAGAAAACGTACAAATCACAATATAAACTTTTGGATCAAAGCATAATAATTAGAAATATCACAAATACCACAACTTGAATAACTCATAAATTTAGAATCTTCAAACAAGAATATTTGGACTTAATTTCATTTATAAATCATAAATACTTTAAATAATCAAGTTTTGGGCACAAGAACGGAAGAATTGTTCTTGTTAAAACCCCACATACCTCAAATTTGTGAATTTAGATGAACTTGCGATTCTAATACTCTACTCGTAAAAATAATAGGTGCTCCTTGAAGATCTCGACTTGGGGATTATAATTCTTGGATTATTTTTGGGATTTAATGGATGAATTTTAGTGGATCTAAGTTTTTGGGTTGGAGGCAGTATGCCGTTTCTGGAGAGAAATCTATTGAATGCTCTACTGAAATTGGCCAATTGGAGCATAATAACACGGAAGAAGATTGAAAATTATTGGAACCACTGGAGTACCAGGGCGTCGCCAGCCTAGAGCACCACTATACCCAAGGCGGCACCCTGGCTGGAGTGGTGGGGAGAGCAGGGCGGCGCCCTACTTATAGCGGTGGAATACCAGGGCGTCGCCCCCTTATCGTGGAGGCTCACTGGTTCGAAATCCAAACACGCCCTAAACAAGGTCCAAAAATTCCAAAACTCACCCGAGATGTAATATTGACTTGCCCCATCGCAACGCAACTTGAAAATCAAAAAACGGATGTCTGAAAGGTCGCGAAATAATCCATCGAAGTTAAGGGCTAAAAAATAAACTAAGTGTTGGAACACTTAGCCAAAATTTCTAAGTGTAAAACTTCTTTCAATACGCTCGGAAGGCTTAAACGACGAGGGAACTTCACGGGGTCTTACATTGTTGTCAGACATTCAGAGTTGGTGAGCCTCCCTTACTTCGGAAGGCATCTTGTTTACTTATGTTGATCTCATTGGG
>NW_025863411.1:0-1956 GCF_002878395.1 Capsicum annuum
AAATGAAATTAGTGTTCAAGTAGAATCAATAATTTTAAATAGTTCAATAAACTGTTAGATATCTATAATTATTTAATTTACTGTTTGATTTTATAAATTGATATTTTCCTCGACAGTAGATATATATATATTTGTGTTATCTTTAATTTTTGGTTCTGAAACACTTCTCCTTTTTAACCTAATGTAGCAGGAAATGAGAGGAGCTGGGCGAGGTAAAAGTGGAAGAGGAGGTGCGGGACGTGGACGTGGACGTGGCAGCTTTGCAAAACGTATAAGTTTTGAAACAATATCTAATCCGCAAATACAACCAGTGGGAGTTATTATGCCTTCTTTGGAGACTGGACAGTCATCTAATCCAAGCCAAGGACTTCTACAAACAGAACGTATGCCAAGTGGCACTGTCAAACAGACATCCCCAGAGACATAATCATCGAGAACTCTAGAAGAAAATGTACGACTTAGCGTAAAGGCTGAAAGTAGTGTAGGTTAGTTCACGATTAACTTCTCTTCTTATTAATTCCTAACATATACAAAAGCACCGTCGTGTCATCCTATTTTTTTTCTTGTTCTTGATTAATGTATTTGTACCAGAGGGGGCTTATCTTTGTCCTTGAGATATCTTTCGTGAGATATTTCTAGCTCTGCTGTACTTAGTCGCAGAGCATTGTCTTAATCGGCAGATATCTATGCTTAATTAGAGGATCCCTGCCTTAATCGGAAGATCACTGCCTTAATCGACAAATCGCTGCCTTAATCGACAGATCACTGCCTTAATCGGTAAATCCCCGCCTTAATCAGCATATCACTGCGTTATTTTAGTTTCTTTTATTCCCACTCTACCACATTTCCTCCCCTGTGTTTTCCTGCTCGCAGTATCAATTCTGTCATCGTCGTCTTCAATTTCTGAAAAATACAACTAGTGGTGATATTTTTTTGTTCTTCCTTTGCGAATATCCATCTTTGTTTGCTTTACTTATGAGCTTGTTATAGTAAAAATTTTGGAGATTATGTTTATACAGCTGATGATATTTACATATAAAGTTTAATTATGAGTTTGCATAGTGAAAAACTTGTAAAAAAATTGTAGATTTTGAACATAAGAAGCATTTGATGCAACACCTATTAGTTTCTGGTTTGCCACAGTCAAGAAAAGTGCTTGATTGACTGTACCATTGATAACTCAAAGATGGTTGGTTTCAGCAGAGTTCACAAGGACTACGGTAGTGTCTGCATCGTAAAGGCAGTCATCGTAAATTCCTTCAATTTAAAGAGTATTTTCATAAACAAAAACACATAAAAGCCCATCGATACATTTGTTAATTTTCGTCTGTAACATATCCTTCTCTTTCTTTTTTCGTTCACAAAATATGAAAATGAAGAATTTTAGCAATATTGAATATAGTGCTGCTCTTTGCCACCAAAAATATTGCTTTATCTATACAATATACGCTTGGATGTTGTCTTTTTTCCTTTTCCTTGGTTAAAGGATCTATTAATCATAAAATGCATCAATTTGCCATTGCAGATTAGAATTGCCCTCTACCTGTTATATATACAAGTCCAGTTTGCATTTCTTTCTAGAATAGCTATAACAATCTTGCTAATACCAGGTACTAGATGAATCCGATATAGATTTGAACATGCTACCAAATTAATTGCGATGATATTAAGTTCGTAGAAACTTGTTTATTATTGGTAAAAAATATCGTTGATATGCTTGTCCTGTTCTTAAAACTTATGGCCAGTAAAACTGTCAGTATTGTCCGTGACCATGGTAGTTTGTTGATCAGTTTTCCTAGATGAAGGTTTAGGCCTTAGTTTAGGAGCAATTTTTGTTTCTCAACTTATATAAGACATCAACATCAGTAATAAAATCAGTAGTCCCCCATAATTTTAGACCTTGTCGTCTAGGTTTGACTTAAGTTGATAAGTGCTTCTTGATATGCCAAGGTCTTA
>NW_025863412.1:0-3428 GCF_002878395.1 Capsicum annuum
AATTCAAGAATGCATGAAAGCTGCATCTGGCGGGTACATATAGCATCGGTTAAAGAGGTATTCCAAGAAGATTTACCAAATAACATAAATATATTAATACGTAAAAGAACATGGATGTTCATATGATCGGAGTAAGACCTTTGACTGCTGGCAGAAACAAGGAAAACTAGTATATAGAACATGTACAACCTTATCCATACCTCAAGAATATAATGCTTCATCGTTTGGAAGAGTAAATAGACTACACATACGTTCAATGCTGAACATCAATATAATGTAGCTTTTAACCCAAGTCCAACGAAAACACCGGTTCCTTGGAGTAGAGTTCTACAAGTGAATGTGCTGCAATGAAAGATATATTCAACAAAGTTACTGCTAGCACAACGAAGCCCGGAAACAATCTTCAACATTTGGAGCTGCACTCAATTTCTGGGAAAAGTCTTAACTATTTTCCCTTGAATCAGATATGGATTACTCAGACATCCCTGGTAAAAGTCTACCTTGTATATTCTGGGTTTGAGAGCAGACATGAAAAGTAGGATAAATAACTTTGTAATCCCATAATGCAGGAGAACATTATGATGAAGTATGGGGATTGAGGGTAGGATTATTATCGGAGACCAATAATCCCTTTGTATAATAGACAGAAATGACCAATTAAGCATCTCCTTTATGCATTTTGTTTTTTCTTCTCTCTTTATCCATGCATCCCGACCAACCTATTAACTTCCCAAACCTAGACACGGTTTCATATTCCTCATTTCTAGAGGTGGCGATGAAATTCTCCCTTCCCCATCCTGCTAATATGCTACTTTCCTCCCAAATGCAATATCGTTCTCCCAAACCCGTATTCTTTTTATTTTCTTTTTATAAGCATGGGGTAGCATCTAACTTGTGCACAACTCGACTAATTTTACAAAGCACCTACTCACCCCACCAACAGAAGTACTGGGTAACTCTATCTACCAAAGCTTGGATTAATGAGAAAGCGTCACGTAGTGTTTTTGCCTTTGCTAGAATTGAACCTAAGACCTTATGATTTCAGCCCACTGCATTGACCACTCGGTCATACACTTAGGTGTTCCCCAAACCAACCTCCTAATTCCCCCCTGAGGTAGTAGTCCACCTACCCCTACCCATGACAGTGATTCTCTGCCACCCACCACCTACCTGCATATTATTCCATTTTTTTAGAATTTTTCCTTTCTTCAATTTTTGACCTTATGTTTCCTCCTTTTCCCCATATATTCTTATCCCTTGCAAAGTTATTATTGTATGACATTTTCAATTACATTATTTACATGAAGAAAGGTTGTCTCAAGTTTCTCAGGATCTGAAAGATCGGAATGTATCTTATGATATTAATCTATTTCTTTGTAGTGCTAAATTTGGCACCCAATAGAAATGTTGCTGAATTCACGAGCTGATGTTGAACGATTGAATTTGTTGGCAGATTGAATGTTGGAATTGTTAGAATTCTAAATGAAAAAAATGCATATTTTGCGAGAAAAAACCATAGAAAATGACTTAAAACCCCACAATATCGATAAATTATTATCTTTAAAAAAAGTAATATAGAACAAATTTTAGCCAATGCATTATCACACTCAATACCTTGGCCCAGCTCTAATCTAAATGCTTGACTGGGAAGGAATGGATTATAGATTCTTTTCCGGTAATTAAATTGAATGATGTACAAAATGTTAGACAGGAGTACCAAAATGACTCAGACCCATTGAATTCCTCCTTACCAACCAGGCCTTCTAATGATTCCTGTTACTGCATTTTAATATTTTAATTATATTAAAGTGCATTATATCAAATGACAAAATGTGTTGTTGATGGTTGCCTTCGTCAATGCACATTAGTGGAATATTATTAAGAATAAAAGTGTGCATTTATTTTGTGTAACTCTTATAACCACTAACACTTTTATTCACTCATTATTTTATGGTAGAATGTGATCTATAGTTCTTGTAACATCTACCATGTTGAGTTCAATTGGTGTGAATGGAAAATGGAGGGACTCAACCCTTTAAGGAAAAGACACATTATTTCTAAAAAGGAGTGACTGGTCGGATAGTTGTGTCTGTTTAGAAAAAGACACAATGTTTCGAATGAACAAACATAACTCTTTCAAAGAATACACTTTTTTGGATGAACCATTGCCACCTTTCGGAAGGGGCACTTCATGGCTATATAAACCTGCATTTTTCCACAAGTTTACTGTGAAAAATTTCTACATAAGGAAATTATTCTCTTACTTCTAAAAACTTTGTGTGATCATCTAGTAGTTGAGTGAGTTCGAAGAGAATTCGATCGTTTGAGGTACCGCTACAGTCGGATTGGTAGGCCATTTTATTCTGGGAGAAAAATTCCGCAACCTCGAGTACTTGAGGGAAATTATTTCCCTAAGGACACTTCGTGAAGTCGAAGGACTTAGCCTTTTTCTGTTTAATCTAATTTTTCTGAAAGACACACTTCTTTGAAAGGTCTTTTTGATCTTGTGTTGAGGGTGTTAAATAACTACATAAGTGTTCTTATTTTATACTTGAACTTGTTGTGCCTAAATACAGATTTTGTGTACCCGAAAACAACAATCTTAAGAAAATAAGTTGGAATTTTTTTTTTTTGCTTGTTTGGTGAAATTTTCTTTTCACTACAGTTTTTTGTCTCATAATCTATATTCTTTCATTTGCTGTTTTTTCAGTAAATAGTTGAACTTCATGTTGATAGTTCTTCAGCTTTTTGAACTTGTATTTGAAGTTTTTGAAACTTCATTTTGATAGTTCATAAGTTGGTTGAACTTATGTTGAAGTTCTTAACATTTGGTTTTGCTATTTTCCAGAAAATAGTTTGAGCTTCATTTTGTTGATGTTCATAAATTGGGTTGAACTTATTGTTAAAAGTTCAAAGTTATAAATACAGAGTTAAAACTTCATTTGATTGTTCATATGTTAATTTGAACATGTGTTTGAAGTTATTATTGAAAAATACACATTTTATCAAAATTGAGAAAAACAACATTAAGAAAAGTATAAAAATATTTATTTTTGTGCTTGTTTGGTAAAGGAAGAAAAAATTATCGCCATTTATAAATCAAGTATCTGATTAATCTGTATTGGATCTGATTTTTTGGAGACTAAAATCTTTTGATTTCTACTCCCTCAATTAGAAAAATATAAAAACTTCATCGAGAAATTAGTATGAGAATTCAGTTCGAAGAATATAAAAACTTCACTGATTTGTTAAGATCTCTGTATTGGTTTTTGGAGTTTAAAATCTATGGGATTTCACTCTGTTTGAATTTGATTATGATTTGAAGTCATAAAAACTTCGTCATATTTCATAGTTTACTCAGTTGATGATTTGAAGATGTAAGAACTTCATCATTGACTAGAAACAAGTTGTCTAAAGATTAAATTCTT
>NW_025863413.1:0-1427 GCF_002878395.1 Capsicum annuum
AAAGATTAAACTGAAGTTATTACTAAATATTTAAGTAAGCCTTATAGCAAAATATCATTCACCTTTTTACCCTTTCAAAATTGTTAACACCTGAGAAATTATTTAGTTAATTATTTTTCTAATTTTTATAATTTTTAAATTAATCAAATTTTATGTATTAAATCCTTCTCTATTTAAAATATAAAAATTTACCAAGGTAGGCCCCCAAACTTGGAACAATTTGTAAATTAGACATTTTATTAACTTTTATCAAGTTCAAGTATTTATTGTTGAATTTTTGTTTAAATTAAATTAATAATTATAAGAGGGATATTTTTAATCCAGTGTCTTTTAAATAAAAGGTTGTATACTTTTATTGTTTCGTTAGCACCTACTCTATTTAATTCCAACATCCTTTTATTTCTAACGTATCTTTTAAAGAAACATTTTATAGATTCTTTCTTTACAACTTTTTCCAAAAGAATATTTTCTTCATCCAAAAGATGAAGTTCAGATTCTTGCTTTCCAATAGTATTTTCTTCACTATTTGCTTAGTGCAGAAATTTGAAAGCTTGTCATATCCACTAAAACATAGTACAATCCCATAGTAATCTCATAGAGGATAGGAAGCAAATATCGTTTTTAAATTATTGAAAAATATATTTCAAGAATACAAAAATATATGAAGAAAAACACAAGATAAAGGTTAGAAAATATGTACAACGAATACAAGATTTGAGGGTTGAAACATGTGTGAAGCGAACATAGAATTAAACGTTTCATTGAAGTCTCAAATCTTGTGTTCGTTGTTCATATTTCAAACCTTCATCTTGTACATATTTTTGTGCTCTTGGAACATATTTTTCAACATTCATCTGGTCACTAGTTAAGTTAAAGGGTCTAATTTACTAACTGTGTGAAGTTTGATAGACTATCTTGGTATTTGGCTTTAAATTTTGAAAAGAAATTAAGATTTTAATGACCTTTCAAGAAATAATTATATGTTGAATAAAATTGTGCTTATAATGCAAAATAATCTTATTTTACCTTTAATTTTGACAAGTCTTTCTTAGTTTGATGGCATAATAATATCTTAACGATCAGTTACAAATAAAAAAACCTGTTTATGATATGATATCAATTTATTAGTGCCAAAACAACCAATAATAAACTACAATATGAAATCGTAAGTGT
The DNA here is from genome assembly GCF_002878395.1 of Capsicum annuum. Classification (NCBI taxonomy): domain Eukaryota; kingdom Viridiplantae; phylum Streptophyta; class Magnoliopsida; order Solanales; family Solanaceae; genus Capsicum; species Capsicum annuum. The sequence goes on from NW_025863413.1 coordinate 1,174, forward strand.
TACTTGTTTACGCCAATAAATTATACTATATGTTAAATCTATTATACAACTCTGTATTACAAATTACAATGCGCATTTGTAATACTAATATTTATGTTATATAATAATCCATTGACAGTGTAATAATACAAATTTTCTAATAATTAACGTGAAATATACATATAATGCTCACGTAGGAGCAAACAACCCTGTTGCCTTGGACAGCACATAGACCTCATGACCAGGAGATTAGTGCAACACTTGACGTCCCAAAG
>NW_025863414.1:0-1541 GCF_002878395.1 Capsicum annuum
TCTAATAATTGTTTTGTCATATATCCTATCCATAATTGTATTGTTTTGTCTGTATCTATTACACAGTCTAGATCTAAAAAATTATAATTTTTATTCACTATTTGTTTTGGTATCCATTTATCATATTCATTATATTTTTTAAACTTATTCTTATGGTATATAGGTTTTATATTAGAGGTGTATCAGTTTATGGCTATATCAACCTAGATTGTTGTATTACAAAATTAGCTAACTACACATCTCAGTAATATGAATCTATGGATCACACAGTCCACAACACCAACAATAAATATAGTTCATCAGGTTCAAACTTGGTGTAAGGTTTGTTGAAGTTTTGATTATACAACGGAGGCTTGTGATGCTAATCTAGAGTGTTTTATATATTTGTGAAATTCTAATCGGCAAGGGCAATAGAATATTTGAAATACTTACAGTCCTAACTATCAAAAACATCCCAATGTCTTATATGGTGAAAATCAGGCACAGAATACAAATCAATATCGTGGGCTAGTAACTCAAAGTCAATAGTAGCATATTCCAGGGAATCAAGCCACAACTCAAATAAACAGTATTAAAGAGATACTAATGTATAGTACGGATAGTCATGCACAGTTGGTAGAAGATGTGAAGAACCAATAAATAATTACAAATAACATGGAGGTTCAAATGGCCAAATTTTATGAGCACAGATTACTAGGACTTCGGTAGGTTTACCTAGTGATATTGAGCCTAATCCAAAATAGGTGAATACAGTCACAACACGCAGTGGACTATAGATAAAGGAGTTAAAACCTAAGAAGGTGAATAATAAGGCTACTAATGGTGAAATAGCAAGGTATGAAGAGAAAGTTATAGAAGATAAAGTTGAAAGCAATCGAACTATGGTTGAAAGTATGATGCAACAACCACTTTTCCCAAAATGGCTTTGAAAATACCAAGTGGAGGATTTTTAGAAAAAGATTATTGATATATTAAAATAGGTTCACATTAACTTTCCTCTCATTGATATTTTGTAGAGTGTTTTGAAGTATGCAAAGTACAAAAAAAGTATCATGTACAAAAAGAACCACCTGACTTAATATGATACTATGGCACTGACTAAGAAGTGCACATCCTGAATCCAAAACATGTTACAAACAAAGCTAAAAGATCCAAGGAGTTTAACCATTCGGATTACAATAGGTAAATAATTACTTTGCTATATGATTTTCTTCTTGTCCTGTATTTAAAAGTATTAGGTATTCTTTTTCATTTATTTTTCCTGTTATGTAATATTGGGTTAAATTACTTATTGAATTTGTTTCATAACTTGTTCTTTTTGATGAACTTGATGATTCTGGCTTTTCATTAGCTATTCTTTTCGTTGTACTAATTCTATCATTTACTATTTCTAAATTTTCTTCTGTATCTATGTCTCTATAGGTATAATCATTATAATCTATTGTTTTTACTATTTGTTCGAATGGGCTTTCTATTTGTATTTTGTTAATCTTATTTTTTCCTGTTATTTTATGTATTAACAACAAAACATAAAATAACAG
>NW_025863415.1:0-4270 GCF_002878395.1 Capsicum annuum
AATCAAGGGTGGCATAGCACGAATGGAGCCAGTCCATCCTAAGGATGACATCAAAATCTATCATATCTAGTTCTATAAGGTCTGCCACAGTTTCCCTACTATGAATAGACACGACACAATTTCTATATACCCTTCTAGCAACAAAAGAATCACCTACAGGAGTAGAAATAGAGAAGGGTTCTACAATAACTTTGGGCTCAAACCCGAAACCAACAAACACTTAAAGGGTCACATAAGATAAAGTAGACCCGGGATCAAGCAATACATAAACATCGCAAGAAAAGATTCGTAGAGGAACCCTTAGGAAAAGGAGCTGTGGAGGCGGCTTGGGACTTAGCCCTCTCCCCCCACCCCCCCACCCCCACATTTACTCCGGTAGAAGGACAATCTCTTTGAAGGTGACCCGCTTTTCCATAAGTATAGCAGTTTCTCCCCTCAAACCAGCACTATCCTAGATGATTCCTTCCACAAACCTTACACCGCGGATAAGTACGACGCTGCTGGGCCACACTGCTCTGAGACTGTGTACCTAGAGCTTTGGACCTATGAGGAGTCTTAAAACTCTGAGTTTGTCTATCTGTCGGTGGTTTGGATGATGGGGCGCTGGCTACTGACTGTGCATTATTCCAAAACTTCTTCTTCTTCGACCACTTATTACCCTAGTTACCACTCTGCGGCTGACTCTGGTGTTGGTCCACAGATCTAGCTCTCTTAGCCTGTCTGTCTTTCTCTCTAGATTCAGCAATCTTTTTCTTCTTTACTTTCACTTGCTGCATATGAACGGTCAGTCGAGTAAAGTCTAACTCCTTATTCAACATAGCCCTATGGCACTCAAGTACCAGGTTATCAGCAAGGACAGATGCAAATTTTCTCATCTGGCCTCTCATATTACTAGTCAACTCTGGTGCATAGAGGGCTAGTTTATTAAACTTCAAAGTGTACTCCTGGACACTCATACTGCCCTGCTTCAGATTTATAAACTCTTCCTCTTTGGTATCCCTCAACTCTAAAGGAAAGAATCGATCAAGGAAAGCTTCAACAAATTCGCCCTAAACTGTGGGCTCAGCACTTTCACCTTTTGCATCTTCCCAGTCAGCACTCAACCCCTTCAACCTCATCCACATGCATCACCTTAAAGATCTTTTCCATCTCATCCACGAACACCTGTGGATCTTCCTCCACCTTGGTGCCAGTGAATTTAGGTGGGTTCATCTTCATGAAATGTCCGACTCTAGTAGCCTCAGACGTAACAGATGCAGACCTAACAACTTCCAATCGTTGATCCTAGTTAGCTACTAACTGTGTCAGCATATGAATAGACTATCTAAATTCTGTATTTGAAATATCTCCCTGAGCAGTTGGGGGACGGATGGCATTAGTCTGCAGAGCTTAAAGTGGACTGGTCGGGACTGGAGGGACTCCCGGAGTAGGGATAAATTTTGAAGTGTGAGCCCTATTATGGGTTCGCATCCCATGGGTGGGACGGACCTCATCTGCCTAAGCATTCTGATCGACGATATGACATGGAGGCATAACTGTGTTTTTGAAACACAAGTGATCATTGATTAGGGGATAGTTCAGACTCTGAAGCACGAACTAAATCACAAAGAAGGGAAACATTTCCTAAACGCCTAGCAGCCTCCTGCTTATAAGTGTGGCACGCTACACATCCATAAACAAGACTCTACCTGACGCGATTTCGTAGACACCCTGAGACCATGAACCATGCTTTGATACCAAGTTTGTCACGACCCAAACTAGGGCCTGGCTGTGATGAGAATTTTGAACCATGGAGGCCCAAAACACCCCTATATGTCTGGTAATCATGCACCTAATTCATATGATCAAAGATATGCAGAAAAACACAATAATTTGGAAACATTGTCATAAATATGAAAGAAACAATAATGGGGAGATAAGGTTCCCTCAACATCAATTAACCTCTAAACAACTATCTGCGAAAATCTCTAATAAATGATTAGTCAAGTAACCGTATATAAACTGGGACAAGGCCGCCAGTAGACCCCAAAACTGTATATTAGAAAAAAAAGACTACAGGACATAAGACCTTCCAAAACATAGAAGGCTCACCACTTGTCTCTGCAATTCTGTCTGAATGATCTACTGATTCTCTTGACCCCTAGACTGGGCCTCTAAACCTGAGAGGTTGGAGAGGGGAGGGGGTCAGCACAAAAGTACTAGCACTCAGAGATATCAAAACAAAACATAATATTTTTACAATATATAGTTGAGAGCCATGATAAAGCAAATTTTGTTTCAAATCATTTGAAAATACATGGGTGTAATGCAATGGTTTCTCAACAACAATGAAATGCAACTAAGCTAGGTGGAATACCCTACATAATTTACACCAACTGTCTAACCTTGGTTGCCATCGAGATTAGAGTATAAGTGAGGGAGAGACACACAAGACCACGAAGAATGGTGTCTCGACCCAATGGTAGTGCCCAAGATCACTTAGCCGGGCTCCTACCAATAGTCCCAATTTGGGAATAACATAAAGTCAAGTACGCAAGATCACTTAGTCTGGTACCAAATTCCCGTGTCGGCAAACAAGGTTTCCAGCGATGAGCCCTTACACTCAAATGCCTTCTTCGACCATCCACATATCTCATGTAAAATCAATGCATTCAAACTTCATTTAATTCAATCACTTATCATATTCTGTAGGGTATCGTCATACCTGACTTACAAGTCATCAATATCACATCCACATATGCATAATCATGTAAAAATCAAGGTGCTTCATCATTTACAAGTGGTGAACAATAATTATTTAAAATTAATGCTCTCTTTTATTGGTCACAATATGATAGGGGGTATCAAGACATTATCATGGGAATTTGAAAGCAATTTATCATTCATATTTATCAAACTTCCATGGAAAATCTCAAATCACATATGCATGGTTTCAACCATTGAAGTATATAGGCAAACAATTCTCATGACATAAAGAAAAATGACTTAGAAATCATATTGAAAGCAAGTTATTAGCATTTGATTGAAAACCCCCATTTAAAAGCATGCATGTTCATAAAAACTACACCCATGAGATATTAGGATAACCTCACGTACCCCTATTTCCAAGGATAATAGATGTTTCTTGAAGCTTGCAGATTGGTGATTCCAAATATGTAATTATCTTTGAAAACCTACGGTCAAATCTTGAGCTATTTGGTTTTTTATTTTACAACCCTAAGGAGAATCTTTGAGCACTTTTGATGAATGAATATGTATTTTGGGGTCCTTGGAACTAAATTTCATGTTTTAGGGCTAAGTAAGGGTTGAAAAGGACCACTTTGTCCTCAACACGGAGTGTTTAAATCACTAGAATTCTTTACATAGGCGCCGCCCATCCCATTACATATGTTCACATAGGCCCCACCTAGGCTATGGCCTATGTTTACATAGGCACCGCCTAGGCTATAGCCTATGTTTACATAGGCGCCGCCTAGGCTATTGCCTATGCTTTCCGGTGGCCATGGGCGATTGGTTAGGCAACGCTTATCACTTTCAAAGGCCATAACTTCTTGCTCGGGTGTCGGATTTTAGCCAAATTGGTATTGTTGGAAAGCTAACTCGAATACCTATCATTTGACATATAGTAGGCTTACTTATTTGACATATACAGTGAGTTATCGTGGATGGAAGCTGACACACTGTACAACGTCCACTAAAACTTAGTCGATCGAAATAGTTCAACTCGTCCTTGAGTTGAAGGACCTCTATGGTCTAAATTTAAGATTGAGTTGATTCACAGGCTACACTATAATTAACATGCCATATTGGCATAGGATTTTATGGCTTCGGGATTAACAATGCATCGTAATCATGGTCTATATTGTAGCCCGAATTGCGGGGCATTACAACTTTGGTTTATACTAAATTTGATTTTGCAAAGCCAAATTTTACAAACTACAAAAAATCAAAATAGTGACTGCCAAAATGAATATGTTATGGTCTTGTCCAAGCTTTGTTACTGAGAAAAAAAATGTTTCTTTTATCATATTTTGATTTGCTTAGTTCCTCAATTCATCCAGTCTTATTACCTTCACTCAGAGAGCAGTTTGTCAATTGCAAAAAGATAACCACCTACAACCACAATGGATGCAATTCCACTCCGTGCCATCAGCAATCCAAAGCCACGAAATAAGATATTCCGATCTGCAGGATGGATCCCAGTCCAACTCTCAAATCTCTTCCCAGGAAGTTGCCATTTGAGAAATCCCCTCCATGGATACATACTGCA
>NW_025863416.1:0-1939 GCF_002878395.1 Capsicum annuum
CATCCTTAGGATGGACTGGCTCCATTCGTGCTATGCCACCCTTGATTGCAGAACCTAAAAGGTCACTTTTTCTTTCCCGAATAAGACACCAATTGTATAGGCGGGGAGTTCTATGGAACCTACAGGTCACTTTATCACTTATCTTAGAGCCCAAAAGCTTATCTCCAAAGGTTGTATGTATCATCTAATCCGAGTAAAAGATTCAAAAGTTGGAAACCTTCCTCTGTAGTCACTCCCTGTAGTGAATGAATTCCCAAAAGTCTTTCCTGAAGATCTCCCAGGGATACCCCCGGATAGGGAGATAGACTTTGGCATTGATGTGTTGCCAGACACTCGTCCCATTTCTATTCCGCCATATAGAATGGCTCCCGCGGAACTAAAGGAGTTAAAAGAACAGCTTGCAGGCCTCCTATTCAAAGGTTTTATTCGTCCTAGTGTTTCCCCATGGGGTGCACCCTTGCTCTTCGTGCGAAAGAAGGATGGGTCCCTTCGGATGTGCATAGACTACCCTCAGTTGAATAAGGTCACGATTAAAAATAAATATCCTCTTCCAAGGATTGGCGACATTTTTTACCAGCTTCAGGGTGCTAAGTGTTTTTCAAAAATAGACCTTCTTCCGGGTTATCATCAGTTGAAAGTTAGGGAGTCAGACATACACAAGACAGCCTTTCGAACCCGATATGGTCACTATGAATTTCTAGTCATGTCCTTCGGCTTGACTAATGCCCCTGCAGCCTTCATGGATCTTATGAATAGAGTGCTCCGTCAATTTCTTGACTTGTTCGTCATTTTATTTATTGATGATATTCTGATCTATTCTAAGAGCAAAAAGGATCACGCCAATCACCTCCAAATTATCCTTCAGACCCTTAAGGATCATCAGCTGTATGCCAAAATTTCTAAGTGTGAATTCTTGTTAGATGCTATTTCCTTCCTAGGGCATATTGTGTTCAGTGAGGGGATAAGAGTGGATCCTCAGAAAGTTAAAGCAGTGGGAAAATGGCCCAGACCCACGACTCCAACCGATATTCGGAGCTTCTTGGGTTTGGCAGGGTATTACAGAAGGTTCGTAGAGAGTTTTTCTTCCATAGCTGCTCTGCTTACTAAACTGACTCAGAAAAAGATGAAGTTTGTGTGGTCTGACTTGTGTGAAAACAATTTTGAGAAATTGAAGGACAAGCTAACTACTGCTCCTGTTTTTACCCTTCCCGAGGGTGTAGATGATTTTGTGGTTTATTGTGATGCATACCGTGTGGGACTTGGTTGTGTATTGATGCAGCGTGGAAAGGTGATAGCTTATGCATCTAGGTAGTTAAAGGTGCATGAGCGCAATAAACCCACTCATGACATGGAGTTAGAAGCCAGGGTGTTTGCACTTAGAATCTGGAGGCACTATCTCTATGGAGTGCATGTTGATATTTATACTGACCATAAGAGTTTACAGTATGTTTTCTCACAGAAATAATTGAAACTCAGGCAGAGGCGTTGGATGGAAATTTTAAAAGACTATGATATGAGTCTGTATTACCATCTGGGCAAGGCAAATGTTGTAGCCGACGCCCTCAGCAGGTTGTTTATGGCCAGCCTTTCTTATGTAGAAGAAGTAAAGAAAGAGATGGTGAAGGATATTCTCCGCCTTGCAAAGATGGAGGGGTGATTGTTCATGAGTTAGCTAAGTCATCTCTTTATGCTGAAGTTAAGGAGAAACAGGTTGAAGATCCCATCTTGATGCAAATCAAGAAAGATGTGGGTCAACACAAGGTTATGTCGTTTGAAATTGATGGTGATGGTATTCTGAGATTTCAGGGTAGGTGTTCATTCCGAATGTCGATGGTCTACGGGAAAGAATCCTTAATGAGGTGCACACTTCGAGGTATGTCATTCACCCAGGCTCTACCAAGATGTACCATGATCTGAAAACCTTGTATTGGTGGAATAA
>NW_025863417.1:0-1885 GCF_002878395.1 Capsicum annuum
ATTTAGGGTTGTTTGATTGGTAGAATAAAGGATTACTTTCTTGCCTTAAAATTTGGGATAATTTAATTAGACGTTTGGTTATGAGTATTAATCAGTCCCAAAAATTTTGTACTAAGATAGTGGAACTAGCTATCCAATATAAAAGAGGGATAAGCAAAGTGTACTAGATTGAATCATGAAATGTTTATACTTACAGAATAATAATTGTTGAATATGTTTTATTCACATTGTTCTTTGTGTTTATGAAGAATATAATTAGTGCAGAATCATATAATCAATTTCAATTTGTTTGAAGTTGAGGCATAATCGTTGTTATCAGTTTGAATTGAAATATGACTGTGAAGTGTACTTGTAAAATTGGGTGCACCTTGTGATATTATCTCGAGAAATAGTAAAAGTGGAAAAATAAGTTGATATTGTTATTATGGATTGAGTGCCAAAGCTGGTATGATATTATTTGATAGATCGGGTACCACATCTGTATAATATTACTATTATGAATCAGGTACCACATTGATACTGTACACGAACCCTAGTGTGTCTCCGGCAAGTCATGACTAGTTGGACAAAAATAAATTCCTTTAGTCTGTGCGTATACATTAATGTTTGATATGATGATTCATTTATTGTTAATTTATTTTTAATTTTAATTTATTTGACATGAAGTATGATATTTTATTCATAAACTAACAGGTCTTATAATGCTCCACAATTTCCCACTATCCCCCACAATATAAAATAGATAGCAATACCTCTACTTAAAATAGTTTATCAAACCTGTAGAGATCATGAGAGATTAGCACACCCTTTTCCCATTTGCATGGGGGCTTCACTCAAATCATATGAACTTTTAATTTTTTTATTTTTTATTTTGTTTTAATAAATAAACTTTTATAAGACATCATTAAAATTCTCTTAGAAAGAAAAGAAATATTTTATATAAATCATACTTTTTCATAAAAAATCATGAAACTCATGAAATCGAACAATTATGAGCATAGACGAATAATTTGCAGGAGTTCATGACTTCAAACTAAATCTACATGACTGAATTCATAGGACAACCCTAATAGACTCGTGAATGATGTTCATACAAAATATGATTTTTTTGTACTATACTTAATAGTTCGTTGAGACCAATATGTTAGGGTTTTTGTCCTGATTTTCTTACTATATTTAAGTTTTACTTTTTCTTTCAAGGAAAATAAAAATTATCATAATTACTTTTACTTTTCCTAAAAGAAAAAATATAATTCTTTTTCATATTTGGCTAACCTCTTTCTTGGAGGAAAGGTTTTAGACATCTATAAATAGAAGACCCCATTCTCATGCCATAACACAATAAAATCCACAATGTAGTCTTTTAAGAGTTTCGTTTAGGGGGAGATTTTCTCTCTCATTAGTTTTATGCTTTTTAATATTAGGTTTTATATGTAGGCCAATTGGCCAAATCACATAATAATATTATGTTTTTAGTATGTTTTTCTTTGTCATCTGAGTTATTGTCTTTATGGTTTGCAACTAATAGCTTCCGCATGACGCCCTCTCGATTTCGAACCCAACACAATATTCATGCATGAAAAATTCGTGGTCCTTTAATTTGATAGGCAATGGACCACGTAATTTTCATATTCTAGAAGATATTCTCATTTAAATTGACCTTTACATGAGCTCAAACGAAAACTTAGTTAGTAGAGAAGCGTTCAACTCAACTTTGTGCTAGAGTTGCCTTATGACTTTAAATTACATCTAGTACACTTGTCCACTCTTAAGAATTGATATTTACACCTAGGCACAATCAAACTAACCAGGTTCGAATAAGTTTCATACATGGAACTATTCAAATCATAATCCAAAAGTTTGAGGTGTTATAACAATCCTCCAC
>NW_025863418.1:0-5524 GCF_002878395.1 Capsicum annuum
TCGTGGTAAGGCCGAAAAGTACTACTATTGGTAAGCCACACATCAATGCAGTTTTAAATAATTTAAAATAAATTCAAAGTAGGACGTAAGTAGCTTTTAGGCTGACAAATATTATGTATCCAAAAGATTAATTTAAGTCAGACGTAAGTCATTAAAGCGACCGTGCTAGAACCACGGGACTCGAGGGTGCCTAACACCTTCCCCTCGATCAACAGAATTCCTTATCAGGATTTCTAGTTCGCAGACGAAAAATAAAAATTTAAGAGTCATTTCCTTTTGAATAGGAATTCAATGAGGTGACTTGGAACACCCAAACTCAATTCCAACTGGCGAATCTATAAATAAAATAATCCCCTTTCAAAACGTCACTTTAATTGGAAAAACCGTTTTCTCTAAAACCAACTCCCTAGCGGGGTCGGATGCGGTGAAAAACAGGGGTGTGACACATGGTCGTGGTCGAGGTAGAGGTAACAGGGGTCGTGGACGTTCTAAAAATCATGGTTCTCAAAATCATGGTTATTCTCAGAGTACTCAACAACGTGGTTTCCAGAGCACCACGTAATCCTCCAATATCCCTTCTTCAACCCCAGATATGCCAATAATTATTTGTTATAATTATGAAGGGAAAGGCCATAACGCACGAGTTTGCCCATCAGGCAAGACATCTAATGGCACTTGGGTTTCTGGACGACACTTCTCCAACCTAGCAACTACCCAAAATTCACCTACCCAAAATTGGTTGATGGACAGTGGCACCACAAATCATCTAACATCTGATCTTGATAACCTTGGCATTCATTCTGAATATCAAGGTCCTGAAGAAGTAATTCTAGGTAATGACTCTAAATTACCGATCTCTCGTATGGGTGCAAACTCTATTGTTGCTTCCGACAAAAAATTCAAACTTGAAGATATTCTTCATGTTCCAACTGCTACTCAAAATTTAATGTTCATTAGTTCTTTCACTGTATCTAATAATGATTCTGTTGAATTCTTTTCGAATCATTTTTTGATTAAGGATTTGGCAACGAGGGTACCACTACACACAGGGCGAACTAACAAAGGCCTATACTCACTTCCTGTGAAAAGATTAGCTTCTCCGTCTTCCTTTGTAGCTTCTCTTGGTGTTTGGCATACTCGTCTCTCCCATACAGCCTATCCCACCGTTCGTCAATCATTACCATCTATTGTTTTACAGTCTAGTAAATCTCCTAGTTTGTGCACTACTTGTGCCGTTAGTAAAAGTCATAAGATTTTCTTTAGCGAGTTTAGTTTTCAAGCTTCTGGCCCTCTTGATTTAATTTGTTCGGATGTTTGGGGACCTTTCTCGTTTGTCTCTAATGATGGTTATCGCTATTATGTTATCTTTTTTGATCATTTCAGTAAATACACTTGGATCTATTTTCTTCGGTTTAAATATGATGTTCTTTCTGTTTTTATTCAATTTCTCACTCTTGTTGAAAAATACATTGGTCGTCCTATTAAATACTTTCAAGCTGATTGGGGAGGGGAGTTTCAAGCATTGACTAATTATTTACGTGATAATGAAATTACACGTGTTTCTTGTCCTTACACTTCCGAACAAAATGGTTGTGCAGAACGTAAACATAGGCATATTGTCGAGACTGGTAGAGCATTATTAAACCATGCCAATGTTCGTTCTCATTTTTGGACAAATGTGTTTGAAACTGCCGTGTATACTATTAACAGATTACCCACACCACGGTTGAAAAATCAATCACCATTTTCTGCACTTTTTCAAAAGGATCCAGATTATTCTCTGTTACGTGTTTTTGGTTGCTTGTGTTTCCCTTGGATTCGTCCCTACACCAAGAACAAATTATAACCTCGATCTAAACTATGTGTGTTTTTGGGATACAGTAAAATTCATAAAGGATATAAATGTTATGATCCTCTTTTCTTAAATTTTTTTATATCACGTTACGTAGTTTTTGATGAATCTGTGTTTCCATTTTCTTCGCAAGATGATGTGGTGCACATGAAATCAATCAACAACCCCGCAGATCCTCTCACCATACAAATACCTCTTTCTCCTACAATATATCTATCTCCAAATAATTCTCTTTCAAACTCTTTCCAGACTCCTTTACTAAATCAGCCCCTAAATACGCCAATAACCGAGCTTTCTGTATCTCAGACACCTTCGCAGATCCTACCTGGTGCTGTTCAACCTCCAAATTCAACTGCAACAACCGTGTCACCATAACCTGAGTTGCCCCACCTATCATCTGTTCGACGTATGGTTACTCGAGCTCAAACTGGTTTTCTAAAGCCCAAGAAGCCATTTTCCATGTCTGCTGTTACTCTGACCTTTTTGGGACCTTTTTGCTACTCAAAGGCTGTTAAGCATGAGCACTGGCGTCGTGCTATGGCTGATGAATATAATGCGTTAATACGTAATGGAACCTAGCAGCTTGTTCCTTCATCCCCAACTTAAAATATTATTGGTTATCGATGGGTGTTTAAGACAAAGTTGAAGGCTAATGGTTCTTTAGATCGTTACAAGGCACGAATTCTTGCCAAAGGGTATCACCAACGACCTGGGATTGATTTTGTGGATACATTTAGTCCCGTGGTTAAGTCATCCACGATTCAGTTGTTATTATCCTTGGTCGTGACTAATAATTGGTATATTACACAGTTGGACATCTCCAATGCTTTTCATCATGGCAACTTGGATGAGGTTTTTTATATGTCTCAACCTCCTGGTTTCGTAGATCCCTCCCGTGTAGATTATGTGTATCTTCTCAAACGATCATTGTATGGTCTCAAACAAGCTCCTCGGATGTGGCACAAATGACTTACTATTGCTCTTATTTCACTAGGATTCTCAGGTTTTAAGACAGATAGCTCCTTGTTCTATATGTCTACTACTATATGTCTACTCCGAGTGACAAATTTTTTTACCAAATATATGTAGATAATATTTTGGTACTTGGCAATAATCCTTCTCGTATTAAGTCTTTGGTTGCGCAACTTAAATCCCAATTTGATGTACGTGACTTGGGGAATCTTTCCTATTTCTTGGGTATAGCAGCAACTTAGACTAGTGAAAGTTTATTTTTATCTCAAAGGAAATATGTTGAGGAGCTCCTTCGACGTGTCCAGATGGAGTCTTGCAGTCCTGTTAGCACTCCCATTTGCCCATCTTCCAAACTTTCAGCATCTGGTGGTGTTCCATTCAATGATCCGACATTGTATCGTAGCATAGTTGGTGGGCTGCAGTATTTGACCTTCACACATCCAGATTTGGCGTATGCAGTAAATAAGGTCTCTCAATTCATGCATTGTCCTATGGATATTCATTGGGTGGCAGTAAAACGTATATTGCGCTATAGCAAAGGTTCATTAGTTCATGGTTTGTTCTTTTCACGTTGATCAACTACATTGCTTCATGGCTATATAGATTCTGATTGGGGGGGGGGATATGGATGACAGAAAGTATACCACTGGTTTTGCTATATACTTGGGGAATCATTTGATATCATGGTCATCAAGGAAGCAGAAAGCAGTATTTTGGTAAAGTACTGAAGCCGAGTATAGAGCACTGTCACACCCCTTTTTTGCAACAAAAAAGATTGGATTTTAATTTTCGAAAAGATTTTTATTAAGTGACAAAAGATTAAAAATTTATTTCGAAAAAGGACTATTTACATTTTTATTCAGAGTCGCCACTTAGCCAAGTCACCATTGTAAAATCCTTTTCAAAACCATTTGACTCTTTAAACTGGTTTGCGAACAGGGATTCCGGCTAAGGATTCTATTGACCAAGGGGAACGTGTTAGGCACCCTCGATCCCGTGGTTCTACCACGGTCGCTTGGTGGAGCGTATTGGCTAATTTTGACACTACGAATGTAGAAACCACACAAAAACGTAAAACAATCAAACAAATAAACAAACCAAAATAAATCCAAAAAAATGTAATGTTCAGTCTAATTTATACAGTCCAAAATAGAGAAATGCAAAAGACCAAATCCTATCTAACCTATACTAATCTTCACTACGCTCCCGTGCTTTACCCGACGTCGTGGGCCTTCCTCACGAACGTCCTTCGAGTACAAAATACCTCACGGCATTTCCCGGTGAATAAATACAATGTGCCTCGAGGCATTTCCTGGCTAAATGAATACATCTTTTCAATGCGATAAAATCAAACCATTCAACAAAATTTTAAACATTCAACAAAATCACAAATTCTAAACTTTGCCTACCGAACCTACATTTGCTTACCCATTTTGACTTAAAGCATGTACTACTATGTTAAACATCAACAATGAATCAAAATATGACAATAATCACTTTTATCGATTTTTGCAATTACCACCCCCAACTTCATTCCTATCGATCAATGATTAACAAATGCTTCAATTATCAACTCACTTTTAAACATTCAAATCCAACAACAACTAATACGCAATCAAGATTCAAACTTACCAAACACAAATCATTCACGATAACATAAAAATTAAAGTGAGAAAAGATAGAATTGGACCTCGATGTTATTTTTATTTCAATCCGTCGAAGTATTTGATTAGAGCTCCTACCGGAATGCCTTGACCCTACCTCGACCAACAAACACGGCAAACTCAAACTGAAAATCGCGAAGCAGAGGGATACGGACTAGACTCCAGCGGGTTTGGATGAAATTGGAGATGAAATGAGGTTGAGTTAACTATTTTCGTGTCATCGGAGCTCCGGCGAGCTCCGAACAAAGAATAAATGACAGCGGTACTTTTTTCGACTCGTTCTTCGCTCAAAATCAACCAGAAAAAAGAGTGAGATCCAAATTGCGATGGTAATAGTGAATCTCCGGTGAAAGTATCGCCAGTATTATTGTTTGGTCGCTGATTTCGGCTATTGCTGGAGCTCCAACGAGATATGATCGCCGGAACAGACCTCTCCTCATCGTTCTCTCTTAATCGCCAAGCTCTCTCTCTCACCCAAACCTCTTAATTTCTCGATCTGTCTCCCTCAAGTAAACTCAAATGATCCCTCCCTCTCTATCTTCTCCTATTTCCATTATCCCTCTCTCTCAATCGGGTATGGGGTATCCGATGAGAGTGTGCCTTTAAGAATAAGAAGAGAAACATCTCCCTCCCCCTTTCTGCCTAATCTCTATTGTCTCCTTTACTGTGTGCCTCCGTCAATATGGTGATAGAGAATCGTTTATTTCTTAGAAAAATTCTGTGGGCCCCCCTATTTATGATTTGTTATGTGTATATATTCTCTGGAAACAAAAATAGATGTGTATGCTCCCTTTTCATATGAAAATAAAAAATGGAATTCACGTGAGTAGGGAAGGAGATAGTGAGGGTAAAGGTGTGGGGTGGGGTTAGGGGTATAGGGGTGTGGGATAGGTTAGTTGGGTAGAATAAAGTTTGTTAGGGAGCTTGTTTTAAGTTGTTATTTTTGTATTTTTGCGGGGTATAATTACATGGGGTAGGACATATGGTAAGACGAGGGTAAAAATGGATACCTTGGGTCTTCGGGAGGGACAAAATT
>NW_025863419.1:0-1236 GCF_002878395.1 Capsicum annuum
CTTAAATCCATCACCTCCTATTTACCTGGCAACAACATTATACAGGCAATAACATAGTGAGCCAAACTTCTAGCAAGGGGCAAAGTTCGACCTTTCTGCAAAGTACAAGGGCCTTGCTCGACCTTTTTGCAAATTTTGTATTCCTATTTTATTATTAACTTGTATACGTACCCGCGCGATGCGCGGATAACTTCAAAGAAAGAAATCCACTAACACTTTTATCATGTACAATCATTATCAAAATAACTATTTTATTTCATATTGCATTATTAATTGTGGCTGATTTATACCCCATACAATTTGTTGATATCTCAGAATTCGGACCTCCTAAAATTAATCTACATTCAAATACCATAGGTATTATGTTTTGTCTCGAACACAATAAATGCAAAACTATCTTGTAGATATCACTTCCCAAATCATATCTCAACTTTTTTTTAATCAAGAAAAAATGATTAATTGGTGAAAGACATAAATTTTTAAAAAATTATCTTTCTATATAATTTGATCTAAAACTGTTACACATCGAATAAAGAAAACTCATTTATTGACGATTGAAGTTTAATCAAAACAAAAGTCATAAAAGCAATGACTATTATACTAAAAACAACTATGAGAAAAGTAACACACAATAACTAATAAGGAAGTTAAAATGAAACAAAAAAAATTGTAAACAAATATGCAAATTATATAAACTATATAGATGTAAGATGTAACTTAAGTAGTAATCCAAGTAAACATGGCTTAATATTTCATATAGAATAACATTATCGAATCTCCAAAAATTAAGAAAACCAACCATAGAAGAACAAATAGATGCAAACAAAATGTACCATAAATAAATTAAAAATATGGAAATGCTGTATTTTAAAGATTTAAAAATGTTCCGACATAATAGTAGTGCTTCATGATTATAATTATAGATTCAGACTTATCAATCAAAATTATTTGGCCTATGCTTTCTTCAAGGATCATTCGATCAAGAAGATCTTTAACTCTTACCCCAACCGGTTGTTTAGAGTCCCTATACTTCATGTACTTCTCAGCTATTGCAATCTTGTTGCTGCAGCTCCACCGTTTTCTGAGTTCCAACCCTAAAACTCAACTTTTTTCGGCCATTCTTGACCTCTTCAAGACTATAAAGACATAAAAGATGTGATTCTTTTAAAATGAGCTTGGAATTTGATTGAACACCCACAAGAACACAGAGGGAGGGTTGGAGAAATGCTCAATCTT
>NW_025863420.1:0-5402 GCF_002878395.1 Capsicum annuum
TGTTGTTTTATAAAAATTAGTGCCTTCTCTTTAGTAAACTTTTTTAATTTGATAGGATTAATCATTTTATTTCTGGTTATAGGTTTGTTTGCTTTAGTCATAGTTTGGTATTTTTCTCGATGATGGATGGATGAAGACCGTCTTAAGAGAAAATAGTCATGTGTAGGCTTTAACAAGTGAAATTCCTCTTTTATGAAATTGAATGTAAGTGTTCTTGTTGGTCACATGATTGTATAATATAAGCATGTGATGAATCATTACTTTTGAGACACCTAAGCTCTAGTTTATGACTTTTGTTGTAATTGTTGGCTTAATTTGGATTCAAATGATTTTTTCATTGAGAAATCTATAATGATCTTAGTTGAGTTAAGAATATTCCATGACTGTGTGAGATTGATTGTATATTTCATATTGCAACTGATGCTAGAACTTGCCTGGTGTGTGTGGAAACCAAAATAAAGAGTGTGGGTTTAGGAGATGATTTAGGCATTTCTTTGATAGTCATCTTTTATACTACCCTTATTCATAATCTTAGTTAGCCCATTGAGCCTTTAGCTTATTCTTTAGTAGCCTCATACGTAGCCTAATCCTTTCTTTGATTCACCTTAATTTGATCCAAAGCTCCTAAGCACATAAGTAAGAAATTAATTGAGTAAGGAGTTCGAAAAAAAAAGAGAAAAGGTGAAAGTGAAACCCCAAAGTAATATTTATTGGTGTGTAAAATTGATGTTTGTGGTTGGGATAGAATAAAATAAAAAACTAGAATAAAAATTGAGCTTAAAATTAAATTATGTATTAATAAGAAAACACTCCCACCATATTGTATGTTAATGAGCTTAATGAGATGGGGTAGAACAAGTGATGTGTCAAGGTAGTAGAGGTGAAAGTTGGTTGTTAGAGATTGATCTTAAGTGTATAATGTTATGTATTAAAGAGCTTAGGGAAGGCAATCACTATTACTGACTAGAATAGTTTCTACCTGCCCCATAGCCTGCATTACAACCGTAAAGGCCTATTTGATCCTACGATTAACATTCTGGTATTAGTGGAGTACTACACTAAGGTAAAGCCTATGGTTCATCGTGTGGAACTTGTGAATTCTTTGTGAGAGTGAGCAAAATTTGATTCTAGTACCCACTTTGTTGTAAATTACATTATTGTGAGTGATTATGGGTAAATCTCTTGTAACGAGGGAACATGTTTGATGAATGTTGGGTAATTTATATGATGTCTTTAATTAAAAAATATGCATGAATTTTCCAACTTGGTGAGTCTATTCTTGAGGGTAGCACGTCTCTAGTAATTATTCATGAATCTACTTCTTGTTCATATTTTTTGTGTAAGCCCAACTTGAACATTTTATTTCTGATTTGTGGGATTTGAGTCTTGTGTAGTATGCATTAGTAGATGATTTGTTCAAGGACGAACAAATCTCTAAGTTTAGGGTGGTTATCTTGGGTGTATCTATACACCTAAGTACCATAATTTACCTATCTTTTAGCTAAATTTTGAGAACAAAGTGCATAAATTCATATGTTATTAGTTTGATTTTTTATGTATATGAGGTAACATATATGATTAGAAAATTTCAGGTGCAAAACAGGAAGATGGAGACATAAATGGAGCATAGAATGCAAATAGCACAAGACACAAGAAATTTGGCAAACTGGATAAAATGTGGCACCACAAATTAGAACCAAAAACTATTTTGTCAAATAAATTATGTTTAGGGACTTAGGGGGTATTTAAGGAGAAAAATTAGTAAAAAAACTCCAAACTGATGTTTTGAACGACATTTTGTAATTTTGAATAGGAGAGTCTCGGTTAAGGCACTTTTGGGGAGAAGGAGGAATCATTTTGTTATCGTGAAACTACAGAAAAACATCTTTTTACGTTTTGTATGATAAACATGACTGATTTGATTTCCTTTCTATTCATGAGTAGCTAAATTTCTTAAGTTAGGGTTATGGAATCCTTGTAACATACGATCTATATTATGGGATCTTGAATTCTTTATGCATTGATTTCTTATATCCTATTCTCTTCGATTATCTTGAATTCTCGTGATTGCAAATATAGAGAATACTCTATAAAACACAACTTTCTCGAATAGAGAGGTTGTTGTTTGGAAAAGAGAGTAGTGATAAGAAAATAGAGTTTTCAACCTCTATCTTATAAGTTATACCTTAATTGGATTAACAACCTAGAGATTGCATATAATAATTGTAAACACTTTTAGGCTAAGAGAACTAAAGTGAATTAATCTTTGAATGTTGACAAACTCTTGGATTAAACTCTTGAATACGTTTCTCTATAAGAATGATGTATATATGAATCTATAAAATCCATAGTTAGAAAGTATAGAAACTAATCGGCATTTATGATTTTAACTAAAATCCCCCCTTTGTCTACGGAAACAAATGATTAAAAGTTAACTAATCTGCATATAACTTAATTAACACCATATTCCCTATGGAATTTGACCCCAACCTAGTTGGGTTATATATTTGACAACGACCGCCTACACTCTTATAAAAGAGTTATAAGTTGGGCGTATCAACTTTATATCATATCTTATAGCTCGGAGATTAATCTTCAATGGGTGTCTCTATCATCTAGTCCGGGTTAAAGATTCTACCTTGGATGGTCTTTCTTTGCATTCTGTCCCAATGGTAAAGAAATTTCCTGAGGTCTTCCTTGATGAACTTCCTGGTGTTCCTCTTAATAAGGATATTGAATTTGGGATTGATCTGTTTTTGAGATTTGTCCAATAGCTATTCCTCTATATAGAATGTCTCCAGCTGAGCTAAATAAAGTTAAGGAACAACTAAAGGATTTGTTAGATAAGGGTTTCATCCATCCTAGTATGTCCCGTGGGGTGCACCAGTGTTATTCATACATAAGAACGATGGTTCCCTTCAGATGGGTAATGATTACCGACAGTTGAATAAGGTGATGATAAAGAATAAGTATCCCCTTCCAAGGATAAATGATTTGTTCTATCAATTACAGGGTGCTAAATTTTTCTCCAAGATTGATCTTCGATCCGGTATCATTAGTTATAGATTAGGAAGGAGGATATCCCTAACACTGCCTTCCGTACCCGGTATAGGCATTTTAAGTTTTTGGTTATGTCTTTTGGGTTAATCAATGCCTCGATGACATTCATGGATTTGATGAATAGGGTCTTGCGTTAGTTTTTGAACTTATTTTCATTGTTTTCATAGATGATATTCTAGTTTACTCTAGGAGTGGGGTGGATCATGACAATCACTTTCATGTTGTATTATGGACTCTGAAAGAGCAACAATTGTATGCCAAGTTTTTTAAAAGTGAATTCTGGTTAAACGTTGTCACTTTTATGGGGTATATAATTTCTAGTGAAGGGATCATAGTGGATCTGCAGAAAGTTGCAGTGGTTAAGAAGTGTCCTAATCCCATGACTCCAATCAATATTTGGAGCTTCTTGGGTTTATCTAGTTATTATAGGAGGTTTGTGGAATGTTTTTCGACTATAGCTTCCCCATTGACTAAATTGGCTTAGAAAAAGGTAAAGTTCCCATGGTCTGATAATTGTGAGGGTAGTTTTGAGAAACTGAAGGATAAGCTAACTATGGCTCCATTTTAACTTTGCCTAAAGGCACTGATGGGTTTGTGGTCTACTGTGATGCATCTCATATGGGACTTGTTTGCCTTCTGATGCACCATGGAAAGGTAATGGATTATGCTTCTAGATAGTTAAAGGTTTATAAGAGGAATTATCCAACTCATGACTTGGAATTATTAGATATGGTGTTTGAGTTGAAAATTTGGTGTAATTATTTGTTTGGAGTGCATGTGGATATCTTTTCTGATCATAAAAGCCTGCACTATGTGTTTACTCAAAAAGAGCTTAACCTTAGATAGAGGAGATAGCATGAGCTTCTCAAGGATTATGACATGAGTCTTCACTACCACCCAGGTAAAGCTACTATGGTTGTTGATGCTTTTAACAGGTTATCTATGGGGAGTCTAGCTCATGTGGATAAGGAGAAGCGGGAGTTGGTGAAGGACATTCACCTTTTGGATAACCTTGGAGTTTGTCTCTTGGACTTCAAAGATGGTGGTGTGTTGGTGCAAAAAGTTGCATAGTAGTCTCTTAGTGCTAAAATAAAGGAGAATCAAGTGTTAGATCCTATGTTGATGAGGATCAAGGACGACATTAGTGGGCAGAAGGTGATGCCCTTCAAAATTTACGGTGATGGTACTTTACGGTACCTATGGAGATTATGTGTCCCTGATATAGATGGTTTCCATGAAAGATCTTACTTGAGGCGCATGATTCACACTATGTTTTCTATCCTGGTTCAACAAAAATGTATCTAACCTCAAGGAGATGTATTGGTGGAACAATATGAAGAGGGATGTGGCTAATTTTATGGTCAGGTACATGATGTATCAACAAGTTAAAGTTGAGCACATAAGGCCTAGTAGAATATAGTAAGAAATTGAATTGCCAGAATGGAAGTGGGAATTAATAAATATGAATTTTGTTACGGTATCGAAATCAATTTGATTCAATTAGGGTCATCGTGGATATGATGACAAAGTCGCCTCACATTTTGCCAGTGAGGACTAACTTCTCCACTGAGGATTATGCAAGGTTGTATCTTCATGGTATTGTGAAGTTGCATGGGGTGCCTGTTTCTGTTATCTATGATCGTGGGACGCATGCCATCTCACTTTTGGTGGTCATTTCAGAAAGGGTTGGAGACTAGGTGAGTCTGAGTATTGCTTGTCACCCATAGTCGGATAGGCAAGCGGAGGGGACTATTCAGACATTGAAGGATATGATTCGTGCTTACGTGATGGATTATAGTGGTAGTTGGGTTAAGTATTTGACTCCTTTAGAGTTTTCTTATAACAATATCTACCACTCTAGCATTGGGATTGCTCCATTTGAAGCATTGTATGGTAGGAGATATAGGTTTCCTATTAGGTAGTTTGAGGTTGGTGAGGTAGAAATATTTGGCCCAGATTTGGTTCACCAAGCCATGGAGAAAGTGAAGGTGATTCAGAATAGACTTAAGGCTTCCCAAAGTCGCCATAATTTCTATGTAGATGTAAGGTAAAGGGACTTAGAGTTTGAGGTTAGAGATAGGGTATTCCTAAAGGTGTCTCCCATGAAGGGAGTGATACGGTTTGTGAAGAAGGGGAAGCTCAGTCCCCGGTATGTAGGTCCTTATGTGATTTTGAAGAGGGTAAGCAATGTTGCCTATGAGTCTGAATTGCTTTCTATTTTAAGCTCAATTCACCTAGTGTTCCATGTCTATATGCTGAGAAAGTGTATTGGTGATCCATTACAAATTACGCCTACCAAGGATATTGGTATTTTGGATTCCCTATTTCATGAAGAGATCTTG
>NW_025863420.1:8402-13505 GCF_002878395.1 Capsicum annuum
TTTATCCAATAGATTACGCATATATCGAGCTTGGGAGAGTTCTAGTCTTGAGGTGTAACACTTAACTTGAATTCTAAGAAAGAAAGTGAGGTCACCCATATCTCAAATAGAGTAGGCATAACCCAGTTGGTGTATGACGACAATGATGAACTTATGGAGTTCCCTGTCAAAATAATATCTTCATCATATACAAAAAATATAAGATTTAATACCACCTGAGTTGTAGATAAACAATAAAGAATCCACTTGGACGGAGAAAATTCAAGGGGTACCAAAAATTAGAGAAGATTAGTGTATTAGGCCCTCAGAGCTTGCTTGAGGACGTACAATGATTTGTGTTGTTTGTCAACATAATGAGATAATTGTGGATTAACAAATTAGAGAGGTCGATCCATGAACACATCTTCAATAATATCGCTATGTAAAATGGCATTTTGAATATCTAATTGATGTAGCGTCCAATTTTGTGAAACTACTAATGAGAGAATTATATGAATTGTCATAGATTTTACAACTGGGCTGAATGTTTTAGAAAAATTGTAGCCCTCAACCTGGTGAAAGCCTTTTGCGACAAAAAAATCTTTGTACTTTTTAATAGTCCCATCAAAATTTTATTTAATATGAAATATCCATTTATAGCCTAACACATTCATAGATAAGATAGAGTCACAAGATACCAAGTTTTTTATTTTTTAAATAGATCCAGTACCCATAACATTTCTCTCTTTCTTATATTTTTTAGCATTAGAGATACAAGTAGGTTTAGCTGTAGGTGGTGATAACTGTGATGAAGAGGATGGTAAAGTAAAGTGGGATGAAAGTGGCATATGACAGAGTCACTTGTAGTGAATGCGCTCTGGTAAAACTTGGGCTGAGTAACGACGAGTAGAAGAAGTAGTTGTTTGAGTAGGAGGAAAAACTACAGGTTGGGTGCCCAGTGGTATACCATGTGAGACGAGAATTTTGTATATAGAGACATCAGTTAGAAATAAGGTAGATGGTGGCGAAGCTATTAGTTGTTTCATCAATGTGGAATTTGAAAAATATTTAATTGGAGTGATAGTTGGAAGAATCTCATGGATTGCTCGAGTAAAAGAGGATGAGGTAGATGTTTATTAAATTTTGGTGAGTTGGATAAGGATGAGTTTTGTGCTGGGTTAGAAAGAGCAGGTATGGTGGTAGTGGGCATTTTATAATGCAATGCAGAGAGTAGAGAGATGGGGAGATAATTTCAAGCGAGAGGGGAGAGGATCGAATATAGACTTATTTTTAAATAGAAATATTTACTCATTACACTTGACATGTTGAGAAATGTAAATGCGGAATGCATGCCTATGGAGACCCCTATAAGCATGATAATTAGATACATAACCAATAAAAATGCAGAGAATGATGAAATAGTTAATTTTATGCTTGTTGTAGCTCTAAGACAAGGATAACAAAGATAACCAAAATCTTTGAGGAAAAAATAATCTGGTGTGCAGTTAAAGAGCATCTCATAAGGCGATTTATTGTTGTTAATGGAGTGGAAAGGTGATTGATCAAGTATACTTCTAACTTATAGGTAAAGTATCAATATTTAGAGGGTGTAAAACTATGAGCCATGAGACTTAGCCCTATTTTGACAATATAATGGTTCTTGCGTTCGACTCGTCCTTGTTGTTTATATGTTTTTGGTGATAAAAGTCTATATTTAATTCCAATATTAGAGCAAGAAACAATTAGAGGTCAAGACTCACCACTACCATCATATTGTTGAGATTTTAGTTTGGTGGTGAATTATCATTCCATGAGCGCTAACAATTATAGGAAAATGGAGGCAAAATCTGACTTTTGTAATAATGGATAACACCATGTATATCTAGAATAATCATCCACCAAAACTAATAAATGTTTATGACCATCCAACAATTGAAAGGGTGAAGAGCCTCATACATCAGTGAAGAATAATTATAAAACATGACAACTTTTATTTAATTTGTTTGATAAATAGAGATTGTGCGACTTTCCAAGTTGACAAGTGCTACATAAAGAATCTAGCTTAGAACTAGAAAAGGCTAAATTATTATTACGAAGGACTTAATCAAGTGATCTTTGATGAGAATGGACAAGGTGAAGATACAAATGGGATAATGATGACTTGACAACAACATAAGTCTTGAGAGAGGAGTGTCTGCAGAGTGGAATAGATAAGTGATAGAGTCTATCATTATTTAACCTAGAAAGAAGAGGAGTCTTGGTTGTGCGATCCTTAACAAAAAAATGATATGGGTGAAATTAAAAAAAACATTATCTTCATGAGTTAATTTTTGAACAAATAAAAGATTCTAAGTATTTGAAGAAACATAAAGAAAGTTATTTAGAGAGAAGGTTTGATTTGGGGACTTAAAGAGAGTTGCCTTACTGGTGTGCTGAATAGGTAAACTTCGGTCATTACCTACATGAAGTTGGTCAGTTCCTTGGCATTCTTCATATTCTTAGATACAAGAGAGATCTAGAGTAATGTGATATATTTCTCTAGAGCTGGGATACAAATTTTGTGTAGATTGAATTGGAGACTGTTGTATAAGATGAGCTACGGGATTTATGGAATGGGCATAACGCTGGAATAATTTGGTGCTAGATGATTTGAGCCATTACAATTTTGCAAAGCTGATTATTTTTAGAATGCTAGTTGCTTCCAGATTGCCAGTATTTCTAGAGTAGCTTGGTTAGTGGAGTTGCGACCATGACCTCTGGTGTTGCAACAACGACTTTGAAATGAGTTATTTTCTTGTTGTGATTAAAGTTTGATGGAGAATGCTGGCTGAAATTTCCAGTAGGTGATTGAACTTGATTCGACATTGATGATGAGATGGACAATTATGAAAGAGATGGGCCATGAATAGATTTATGGTTTAACAGTAGGTCGTGGAGCTTTGAATACGACACAGGTTCAAGATGAGCAGAGAGTGTAGTTTAGATATCTTTAAAATTTTGACGCAACCCTTTAAGACATAAATATTAAAGTTGAATAAATTAAGATGACGTCCTGTAACAGATAGCTTACCTGAAAGAAGCTTAGCCTTTTAAAGTATTGCGGTATACTAAGGTCTTTCTGTTTCAGATTTTGAAATTGCATATGAATATTTAAAATTTTTGTGTTGGAGGTTGATGCTATGGTGGCTTCAAATGTATCCCAAATTTCTTTTGTGTATTGAGGCCTATCATAATAGGTAGGGTTCTTTAGACGTATTGAGACCATCACTATAGGTAGAGTTTCCTTCAACAATGAAAAAATTAATTATTTCATAATTAGTTGATCTTGTTTAATCTACTAAGAATAGAGAGGATTTGATTGAACATATGTGGATCCTTCAAAAGAAATTGTAGGAGAGGGACATGTTTTTGCTCCTGTGATGAAGCCATGGAGATTTTGCCCTTTCAGATATAGTAACAATTGGTTTTTTTCATAAGAGAAAATTTTCCAATGTGATTTTGAACTAGATAAAGTGATGAGTGTGAGAAAAGGGGTTCCATTTGGAATTAGAAAACATACTGGTTTCTATCATTGGAGAAGAAGAAAGAGTCGACAAAGGATCTTGTTGACAAGGACGAGGAGCTTTTTTCAAAATTGTACTCTGATACCATATTGATGCGTAATAGAAAACCTCAAGAAGCTATTATATTCATATGTGGAATACATATAGACATGATTGACGTACATTAAAAGGAGTAAGGAGTAAAAGTCCTAAATGTACACGAAATGAAAATATAATGAAATAGTAATCTACAAGAACTAGGATTCTCTAATACCCAATAACATAAAACTATAATTTATTTATGTTGTTATTATGATTTACTTAGTCATAAAATGTCATATACATGATCAGTAATAGTACAATAATAGAAAAAGTAATTAATTGTGCTTTAATTTTTCCACTAAATGCCCTAATCTTTTTCTAATCTTTTTTATTTTATCTAAATTTATTAAGATGAAATCAGGTTTGCCTTTACTTCATAATAAAAAGTATTTTGAGCAATATTTTTCTTAATTATTTAGCACATATTAAGCTATAATAATAATGCTTTAATTGATCTTTTAGAAAGTATCTTCCAAAATTCTTCTAACAGAACTCAAAATAGGGTTGGGGAGGGGGGTAATTCTAAGAAAATAAAATATTATTTCTTCCATCCACTTTTACTTGTTCATTATTCTAAATTAAATATTCATATCTATTTGTCCAATTTGAAAAATCAAAATATAATTTATTATTTAACTTATAAAAATTAAATCACCATTTTTGTTTGTTCAGTTTAAAAAATCAACAAATAGTTTATTATTTAATTTCTATTATGCTCATGGTATTAATTATAATTATGTTTTAACATATTGAATTTATTATGTTCGAAGGATGATATAATAAAATTATAATTTAATTTTGTTAAAATACAAATCTCTTGCAATGAGACAACCAATAAAAAAGAAAAAGTATGTTCAACTAAAATATGGTCGAGATATTTTACTTCACACATATTGCAACAAGTCTGGTCAACAAAAATAACCTATGTAGATGTTGAAAATTTTGAAATGACAAAAATAGCCTCAAACTTCAATGTTTATTCCAGGAAGTACACATGTTGACGCAACAACAGGTACCAGGTAACTTTGTCCACCAAGATTGGAACAGATGGAAAGAAATCACCTAATGTTTTTCTCTGTTGAGAATTGAACTTGAGACCTTATGGTGCTCGACTCAACTTTATTAAACCACTAGGTCACACTCCTGGGTGCAATTTACTTGTCCACATTATTAAAATAGTTGTTCAACAAAACTTGTCCATTTTTGAAAAACTAATGGATAATTTACCCATTGATACCTATTTTACCTATGATATTTAATTTTATAGATTATCCAATGCATTTTCTAAAATAATTTATTATATTTAAATAATATGGTAAAATTATTCTATTATTTACTATTTTTTAGAGATGTGTTTCAAGTCTATAGTGGACAAGTATTGTTGGACGGGAAGAGTATATTATTGGGTTCTAATAGAAATGTGAATCGAAAAAGGATGAAACAAATGGAGGGAAAAGTGAATTATATTTTCACTTTAAGG
>NW_025863420.1:16505-22666 GCF_002878395.1 Capsicum annuum
TTATTCCATTAGGGTTCCCACAAACCCTAGTTAAGAGGTTTAGTTACTCATGTTTGCAAGAACATCCATTGTATTTATGAAATAAAGCATATCAATAATCTTACAATAATTGCAGAATAAAAACCAGAATCTCAAATTAATATCCTATCATAAAAACCAAGAACAATGGATTCCATGATCAAAAGTTGGTGTCGAACCCACAGGTAATAGGTTGATTCTCTATCGTGAACTTACCGAAGTATCCAAATAGGGGATTTTGTAAGAATAACAAAAGTTGTAATAATTCTTGACCATATTAGGTTGAAATCAATATGAGATGAATAATAGGGCTGTGTTCCCTTGAATTTTTCACTCAGCAGACTTATCGTGCTCGTTACACTCTCTCGATGCCTTGCATGTAGAATCTAATAGGACATATATCACCAACCATCTTGTGAACGCCTTTGGTGAATTTGACTCATCATTTTTTAAGTCTTAGAGTGTCTCCTTACTAACCCTTGTCCTAGATCCTAGATAAAAGATATCCTTTTAGGTCTCAAGTTAATTAAATGAAGGTTGATGGATTCATATTACTGTTGTGATCTTCTTTTCCTAATCTCAATCTCTCTTATGGAAATAGTATCGAATACAGGAAAGTTAAACCGAAGAAAATCACAATACTTAAAAGAACATCAATCAAGAATGACTTTGCACTTTCTCTAATTCATTATTCCATCAGGGTTCTCACAACCCTAGTTAAGAAGTTTAGCTGCTTATATTAGCAACAACATCTATTGAATTCATAAAAAAATTACAATAATTGTAGAATAAAAACTAGGATATCCCAAATTAATTCCAACCATAAAATCCAAGAATAATGGATTCCAAGATCTAAAGTTGGGATCAAACCCATAGATAATTGGTCAAATCTCTATTGCGACCTTATTGATGTAGCCGAAAAGTACAAAAAATTAAATGGGGGGATTTTGTAAAAATTTTAATAGTAGAAATAGATCTTTACCACATTAGGTTGAAATCAATATGATATAAATACTAGGACTGTGTTTCCCTTGACTTCCTCACTCCGCATACTTATCATGCTCATCGAACTCTCTCGATGCTTTGCATGCAGAATCTAAAAGGATATATATGACCAACCATCTTATGAATGCCTTTTATGAATTTCACTTATCATATTTTAAGTCTTAGAGTGTCTCCTTACTAACCCCATTCCTAGATCCAAGATTAACTATCTTCTTTTGGGTCTCAAGTTAATTAGATGAAGGTTGATATCTTCAAATTACTATAGTGATCTTATTATCCTAATCTCAATCTCTCTTATGGATATAGTATTGAATATTAGCAAGTTCTTAACTTGTGAAGTATTTAAATAAGAAATTAAACCAAAGAAAATCACAATACATGTAAGAAGATCAATCAAGAACGACTTTTCACTTCATCTCATTCTCCATCCCATCAAGATTCCCAGAACCCTAGTTAAGAAGTTTAGCCTCCCATGTTAGCAAGAATATCCATTCAATTCAAGAAAGAAATCAGATGAATTATCTTACAATAATTGCAAAACAAAAAACAGAATCTCAAATGAATATCCAACCATAAAAATCAAGAACAATGGATTCCAAGATCAAAAGTGTATTTTAGAATCAATATAATGTTGTAAGTATAAAGCTTGTGTAATGTTATAACAAAACATCAATAGGGTATTTATAGAATATATTAGAATCCTAAAAATCCTAACAAAAATTAAAAAAACTAGGTCATCACCTACCTACGAACGCACTTACGGGACGTAGGTACTACCTACGAATCCTAGGTGGGCGTAGGTATCAGAGAGGTATTAGCAACTTCAAAATTTCAACATATTAGGTTACTTATGAGGGCAACTACAGAGGATGCTAGTCCAACTTATGGCCCATAAGTTGATCGTAAGTTGGTGCCTCTACAACACTTCACTCATTTTCCCCTCTTCTGTACCTAATCTTGTTTTCGTGCAAAACAAATACAAAAATACATCACATCTAACAAAAAGGACCTAAGTAATTACATATTTCTGGTTTTAAGCATCGAAAGTGCCTTGAAACCATGGCACATCAACACCCTTTAACTTAGAATATTTTCATATCCTCAGGAAACTTACACATAACAAAGACAGTACGATGCTTAACTAAGAGAAACCTAAGGCACCTACGACAGTCAATTCAATTTTAGCTCAACAACTCTTACCCACTCCTATTTCCAACTTTTCAAAACCCCTATGTGGATTTCTGTATCACAACAATATGACCCAAAGGAATCAAGATATGACATTACATTAGCAACAAATAATCAAGCAAATATGCAAGTTACACTACCCGAACAGATAGACAGTTAATAACACTACCTATGAACCCTCATAGAAAGAAGTCTCATCTCTCACAATATCATTATGCATGTCAATGCAAGATACTATGTCAACACGCTCACTCTCACAAAAGAAGTTTCGATCAATGTGTAGAGAAACCATAGGATTGAACTTATTTTGTATAGCTGAGTTTTTCTGATGGTTGGACTACGATCACTATAAGGCATTAATCAACTTGTAATGTAGGCTTGGGGGAAAATATGGTACATTTAGGATCTAGTGACTCACCCTAATTGACACTAGACATACATTTTAGCTCCACTACACAACCATTTCTCTTTTATTCCTGTCTTTTCTCCTTTGTTGATTTTTTTTTGAATTGGGTGTAGCTTTTTTTACTTTTTATTTTTTTATTTTTCTCCTTTTCTTTATCAAGTTATTTCTCATTTTTTCTTATTTTTCTCTTTTTTCTACCACACCCAACCTTACTTGTTTTTTCTTTTCCATTACACCCTTCTGTATACCCAACTTTAACTACCCACGCCTATGTAGCCACCCTTAATTTAGGCCATTTGCTTGAGTTAAGATGTACAATGTCTAAGGAGGAACCAGGGACAAAACAAGTACATTTTAACCAATTTAGGAAGGTGAAAAGGTAAAAACCAAGGAAATGGGTCAATGTAGGCTCAAATCAGGGATCAAGGGATACTGATTCATTTTGGATGATTATTTAGGATAAGAGTGGACTAAGTCAAAATAGCCTATGATCTTGTCCAAACAAAATATCCTATAACTTATGCAAGACTAACCAGAAAAGTTTTTGATTAAAGGCACAAAAAAAACTAGGTAGAGACCTCACACACACATGGTACAAGGTTATATCATCAACTACTACCTATCCATTTCATTTTTTCAAAATACTTAAGAACAAACAAAATATATCAAATGCCCTTAGGTTCCTTATTTTTCTCCTAATTGAACACAAACATAGCACATTCAAAAAAATAACCAAATCATGAGAGTTCTACAAGGATATCATAGTTGATGGGAAAAGAAACATGACAAAAAATCATTGGTTGTGGTATACCCCCACCCCTAAACTAAAGATTATAAATTGTCCCCAGTGCATAACTATAACGTAAAACCAAGGGATGAAGGAAACCTGGGATTCTCTAGGTGTCAAAATATGACTCACCCTCATCTGGGGTATAATGTGGCTCAATAGAAGGAGGAGGTGGTGTGTGGCTAGAGGAGACACCAACTACTATCTCAGCATGCCTTCGCTCACCAATCAAAGCTGACACCACTGAATCTTAAGCTACCATTTCAGGGCTTGTCCATAGTCCATGGTTGGATCTGACAACTTATTTTCTCGGCCTCTCTTAGCCTTAACCATTGGGGCTATATCATCATCAGTAAAAGATAAAATACCCCAATTAGAATTCAAGGTAAAAGTAATGTAAAGGATGGGATGACTGGAGGGACAATGAGGATATGGATCTTGGATAGTGATCGGACCTCCGAACCCAAAGTAGCCATCTCATTACATAGGCCCAACAAGTCTGGTGCCTAAACCTCACGCGGACGTGCAGTCATTCGGGTCTAAAAATCTATAACTACAAGAATATATCTTCCTAGTATACTCCTCCATGTTGGATATCATCCGCCTCTTAAATATGACCTTAGAAGCCTCTAAAGTAGTTCAGACCCATAATCGGATCTACCCTAATAATGTGGATATATGAGTCTTTGGATGGTTATGGTGCTCAGTCACCTCCATCTATTGCTCTATCATCTACTATTGAAACTCATGTGAAACTTCCATAATCTAAGAATCTATCGTGTGAGGGGACAAAATAGCTGCCCCAACGGGCTCTAAAATAGAAGCCAAGACTGGTGCGGATGTGCTCATAGCCCCCTCTTTGCCTGTAGTATCCATGAGCTTAATGATCTACTCCCTATATCAACATCAACACTAATATCTATCCTCTCAACAAGATCAACTAGAATTGGAAGCCACTCAAAATAGGTCTGACCTAAAGTAGATGATGGCCGCACTTTTTGTGAAATAATTAGGTTTGCTGCATCCTTAATCAAGTTAATGTCGACCATGCATGTCACTTCAATCCTATAATCTACCTCAGGAATAGGTGGAACTCCGACTTCATCACTCAACTACTACATCAAACAAAGAAAGAGAAACGTGGTGGCCATACCAAATTCCCTAATGTGCTTCTACAGTCAGATCTATTAGGCAAAGTCAATATCATATCAACCAATCAAGTTGTCAATCAATTCATCTCTATCCTATATTAGGATGTTACCCACAAAAGTGAGATTCGACCTATGACTTACCACTGCCTACCAAAACTTTACTGCAAAATAATGCGATGTCTTTTTTATCTCTCTCTTTCCTTTAGCCCATAGGGAATTAATGACCAACTCAGCTATTTGTATGGCTATCCATCTAGCCAAATTAAGTCTCTATGCTCTATGCTCTGGGTCCCTCATAGTGAACCTACTCTATGCAATCCTCATCCTATAATCAAACTCGACTGTCATGGCTGGCCTCACATAATCTAGCCCAAATAAATACTAAGTGGATATATGCCTAAAAATGTCAACTCTAACACCCTAACCAAAGTGTGGTTTAGTTAGGGTTCCTTAACTTCTCTCCTCTCTGCCGAGGTAGCCTAATATATAGTGGAGGCATGTGATATATAGAATTCTTGAACTAGCGATATGCTATATGAACCTGAGGGCTAGTTTATCCACCCTAATTGAGATCTCTCTAAAGAGGACTTTAGGTGGTGCCCCTGCTAGCCCAGTCAATTTTATTCGGACCACTACCACTATACTATATTTTGGGCGCCCCTAATTTGTCGTGAAACTATATTTCTAAAAAAGTTGTTGTATCCCCTCCACTTACCATCATAGAGAAATCTTAGTAATAGGCATGACCGAGACATATGTAGAGTTAGACTCTAGCGCAGCAGCTATAGAAGTTGTGGGCTGGGTGCCCTATGCAATCAATAGAGTACACTGTACCAATGATGATGATATCACTTACTGGACTTGAGCTACACCCTCCTTAGACTAGGTGCAATTAATCCTGACACCAACTTACTCTCAGAATTAGATGGAGTCTCCGACCCCTCCTCAGATTGGGAGCCGACCGCATCCTCATTCTCTTCAAAACCAAAAACTAACCTTGACTCAACCTTTTTCTCTCTGGACCCTGATCCTGACTCTGCCTCCTCCTCTGAACTAATAACTGAATCATCCTCTTCCTCCTCAGACTAGGAAGAGTATGGTGGTGACTAGATCAAATTCTTCATTGGATCCTAGCTTGTAGAGGTAATTTTCCTGGATGTATAACACTTGTTCCCTTGAGTAAGTTGCTCATTGGTTCTTTCAGTTATAAAATTGCTGGACTAGTTGTTAGTGGACTCCTTCCTTAGCTAATAAGTGATGCGATGCGCCTGCTTCTTTGGGGTTTTCTTGGAGGAGTCATTCTTCGGTGCCATTGTACCTCAGGGAAAACACATGCTAGTTAACACTAGGAAAAGAAAAGAAAAATAAAGAAAAACTAAGAAAAATGTACTATGTGGACACCCTATGAGTCTAGATATGACTCATTTTCAGATGCTACGAGTCATCCTGACAGTTTTAGGGTGTCATCTTATGTAGGGTAATGACACTGGCTACCCTACAAGTCCACCTAATGAGTCGTTCGGTCACCTGATAACTCATCAAGTGACTCATAGTCTGACTAGAGAACTATTATTTTAGGATCCAATTGTACCCAGTCACTGAGAAT
>NW_025863421.1:0-4985 GCF_002878395.1 Capsicum annuum
ATGGATGAACACTACGCATACCTTAAAGCTTGATCTTGAAAGAGATCTAATGTTTCTTGAAGGTTCTTGAAGAAATCCTTAGGCTTGCTCTTGAGAGTTTTGATCTTGTGATGAAACCCTAATCTTGTGGTTGAGAGTGTATGAAAGATCTTTGTGAGATGTTTAACTAAAGATAATGGAATATAATACGCTCCTTGAGGGTTACAAGTCGTGGGAAATAAAGGGAAAAGACTAAAATGCCCCTACGAAAACGTCCTTGAAGTTCTGGAAAGAAAAGTGGATGACATTCGTGATAAGGCATCAAATATGTGATAGGCCATCAAAAATGTCGTCACACAGAAGCTGGCTTCTTCCTAAGGCTAACGATCATTTTGACAAGGCGTCAAAATGTGACAGGCCGTCAAAATTGTCATCACATAGTTGCCAGCCTAACATGCTTGAGTAAAATAGGCATAACTCCTTTCTCTAATATTGGATTTAGGCAAAATTGGTATGTTTGGAAATATAATTCAAAGGGCTTTCATTTTATATATAGTAAGACACCCAGTTCATCATATATAATAAGTTATGGTCGATTGAAGTTTACCTAAGTTTAGACGCTCACTAAAACTTGAACGATAGGAAAGCTTTCAACTTGTACTTGAGTTAGGGAACCTATATGATCTAAATTCATGCTAAAATAGATTTCCACACTACATAATTGATTAAAACACTAAATTTACATAGGATTCGAGGCTTTTGAAATGTCTACGCATAAGAATGATGGATTTTCATTCTAGTCCAAAATGTGGGGTATTACAATATCTCCCCCTTGGGGACATTCGTCCTTGAATGAGAATGACTAAGATAGAAGAAAAGAACAACTAAAGTACGTACAATACATACACTACAAAAACATAGTTTTGGGACTAACATGGCTGATAAGCTAAATACATCATACTAAACATGCATATCTGATGCATGACTAACTGATTCATGATTGCACGACTAAGTGTTCTAATGAAATGAGTTTCTCATAATAAGAATGCATATTTGATGCCTAATTGATGAGCTAAATCCATCCATATCTAATGCATTATTATACGACTGAAATAATATATGAATGCATGACAGAAAGTACTGATAAGCTTATCACTCTTATCTGATGCATGAGTATATGACTGAACGGGCTCAGGAACATATGGATAAATATGCAAAGGTAAAGGTACCAAGTTTGAAATGAAAACTAAGCATGGAACTGAATACCAAGTTTGTACGGAATACTTAACATGTAGCTAAATAATCTTAAAGAGAACTGTTACCTTAAAGGGAAAGGCTAATGAATCCTGAGATCGTTTACTAAACATGCATGAGCGGAAAAATAAGAACATAAATGAGTCTGGAGCATGATACCTAAACTAAACTGAGTCTACAATGCATGACATGGATAGAGTATCGTATCGTGGACTAAACTGAGCCATTGAGTACATAGCTTACTACTGAGCTTTGGAGCTAGAGGGTTGGCTCATAAGTAAAACTTTCTCCTAGATAGATTCATCAAAGAAAATGACATGTTTAAATTATGAAAGTTTGGGGGCTATAGTGTATCTCCCCCTTGGGACACAATGTCTCTTGAAGGATGCTGGACTGACCTTGCTGAGATATTAAGAAAGTTAAGGCGATGCACAAGGCACCTAGGTACGAAATCGTGATTGATTATCTAAGATCTAGAACTGAAACGTGATGCACGAATGCATAGACATACTGACTTTTCTGATTAACTGAGTATACTGGGGAGCATGATACATGTACATCAGTCATGAGTTACATGACCTGAGTCTGGAATTTCTGAGTTCATGGAACATGATTTGTAACACTGAGTGATCTACAACTAAATTCCCTATACTAGGAGCTGAAAGTGCACACGATTCTATGGAATGCGTATGAACATAAGCTATATTTATGGAATTTGAGACATGAAGCAGCATAGGCATTAATGCTAACTGAAGTACGAAGCTTTACGCTGAGATAAGGATGGGTTTGGGATCATCTTCCCTAACTACTTTTCTGTACATACTTGCACTACTACCGGAATCTGAGAGCCTGACTTGGGTAATTGATCTACCATCTCCCCCTTGGCTTTAAGCTATCATCATTAGTCTGTGAACACTAAACTAATGTCTGATCTAAACTGCAATCATCATCACATACTTACACTCTGATCAACACATGATCGCCTTACTAAACATATCATTTTCCTCTATTTCCTTACATACTACTAATATCACATTCACATCTGTATGCTTAATTTCAAGTCAATAAACTTAAATTTCTAACTTGCACTGTTCAAGCCTACTGATTCATCATAGCACAACTATCCTCATGAATATATAATCTATTCAATCTAGATATCATATCCCAACTTGTCTACTGCTAAACTCCTGGGTACATACTTCTAACTCTAGGTCATACGCTATCATAGAATCTTAAGAAGGGATCTGAAGACATATCTAAATTTGGGTTCAAGAATGAATTCTCATGATCATGAATGAGATCCGTACAACTTTGGAACATAACTTAACTGATGGGATACTATCTGAGAAAACCCGATCTTTAGGAGTTGAGCTTCACTGTTTTTGTTACCTTGAAATTAAGGTGGAATTACCATGAGTGAAGTGCTATGAGAATCTACATGAGTTTATTAGAGAACCTTGCTATAGCACGATCTTAGCCATGAAAGAAGGAAACTATTCCTAAAACATCTCATAGCCTTCTGCACATAAGTGTGGTGCACAACAAACGCATGTACAAGACTCTACTAGATACGACTTTAAGACTTCCTAGGACTCTATTGAACTTTAGGCTCTGATACTAAGTTTGTAACACCTCGATTTTCTAAACCAGAATGCTACACGGTGCTTATAACCCTGAAAGACCACAAGCTAACCCATGACTAATTTTTGTACCTGTACACTACAATATATGATGTAATAATGCAAAAAGTATGAACAATAGGCCATAAGGTTCAACTGAATAAAATATCTGACAAACGTAATATCTATATGGGTGGCAAATACCCAAAAAAACTAAGGCCTGAATCAAATCTGAACTAACTCTAAAAGCCTCTAAATACTGTCTGAGTAAGGAGTTGAATGAACATGTCTCCAACTAACTCCGTCTAGCAAAACTAAATTTAAATAAAAAATAAAATAAAATAATATCATCCTCGAATAGATAACGACTCATTGCAACTCTGCGACTAGAATGCTACTGCTAATTGGGAACATGTGCCTTTGAACCTATGGTGTAACATAAGAGAAAGCACCATAGCGTAAATGCAGTAGTATGGCTAAATGTATTGAGTAGAAGAGTAAGGTAAGCTAAATGAAAAGGGTTATATGCATGAAAAATGCTGACTAATAGAAATGTGAGAATACATACATGCATAAGCAACTGTAACTTAAATCATGGTGATACTAACTACTGAGTCTGAATACTGTCGACATGACTTTACTGATACTGAGATACTAAATAGATGAATAACTATTTCTGACAGTTTGAATTACAAAGAACTGGTCTACTTGGTTGTATCTAATAGTCCTGAAACTGAATATTGATAACGTAAGCTATGATGACTGACATAACTGAAATAACTGTGATGATCAGCCTAACTGATGTAACTGATACTGAGCGACTGTATCTGATAGTCTAAGTTTTGATTGAACTATCTGTATTCCATTCTATATGGAGTAACTAAATTTGAGATTAGTCCTATCTGGTGGGTGATCTTTAAATTTGATGATTATGATACTGTTTAACTATAGTTGAGATCAGTCCTGTCTAATCGGTAATCTTGAAGTCTATTTATAATAATAAGGATTGACTATCTCTAACAGTACTGAATCTGTACTACTGAACTGAGTTGACTATATCTAACAGTCCTAAATCTGTAACTAAAACTGTGGGATGTGTTCATCTAACCGACATGCCCTAAGCTAAGATTACTGGGGTTCAATCTCTGTCCTAACTGGAAGGGTGTTAGTATCGTGCCACCAGTAAAGACAACTGTAGTGGAGTCAATCCTAATCTAGTGGGTGACTCCTGAGATCAGTCCTATATATATAAATTTTCTAACGGGTGACCCCTGAGTATGTTAGTCCTATCTAACGGGTGATATCTCATACCTACGCTGGCTACGTAGTTCTGGAACTTAGGAATTGCTTCTAAGGATATCAGTCCTAAACTAGCTGGTGAGTCCCCATCCGTAGGCTCATTCGGTGCTGAATCCTAATCCTATCTGAAAGACACTGAACTGAATAACTAGGCTGAATTGAATAACTGAACTGAACTAATTAGCTGAACTGATACTAGTGGTATTGTTTAGCGAAGCTAAACTGAGTTTACTGAATTCCAATGACTAACTAAATGTACTGAGTTCTGAGGACTAATTGAGAGTACTAAAGTTACTGAGATTGCTAGGAATACTGCTGTTACTAAGATCACTAATAATACTGAGTACTGAGGTTACTAAACTAATGAGACTGCTGAGATTTCTGAGTTTTCCTGAGTTACATAACAAACTGAATTCTATAGATCATGGATTAACTAAGAGTATCATGATAACATGACATCGCTCTAGGCACACAACTATATTTTCGGGTACGAATACCCCCAGGACTCAATGGAAGGAAACTGACATAACATGACTGACTTGATCATAAGATTGGAGTCCACAATTCACATTGTCATAAATAGGGTATATTATACTTCATGTAGTTCTTCAACATCTTAAGCTTGGTAGGCAGTGCATGGATATATTTATTGTACATATTATATATCTCAATTATCATACATGTTTCATACCACAACGATAGCAACACATCAATAGCATGGAATTTATATTAAAGTATATAGCTAACATAGACTTGTCATTTAGATATCTTGGAACCATGTAAACAAGAATTTATAGCATCCTAAGCATTTTATCAAACACCTTGCTTGCACTT
>NW_025863422.1:0-2562 GCF_002878395.1 Capsicum annuum
AAATTATAGTTTTAATAAAACATTATTAAATTAATGTTATTAAGGATGTAGTAGTTGTATATTAAATTAACGTTATCAAATTAATGTAATTAAAATGTTATTAAATTAACATTATTAAAACGTTATTAAATTAACGAGGGGCGGACCTACATGGTTGCCATGGGGTTCACCTTAACCTCCTTGGTAAAAAAATTACGTTGTATATATATAAGATAGAAAATGTATATTTATGTAAGTATATTAATGTTGAACCACATGAAACAAGGCACTTAGATAGCCCAGTGGTGTTATTTGCACTTCTTGGGCGCTTTCTTCAGCCTACTGTGCGGGTTTAATCCCTGCTAGTGGCTGTTTTTTTAATTAAAAAAAAGCTAAGTGCTGCTGCTATAGAAATAAATAAAATAATAATAATAATAATTTTTTAAAATTAAAAAGAGTTAGGTGCTGCTGCTATAGAAATATATACAAAAATTATAATAATAATAATAATAATAATAATAATAATAATAGTAGTAGTAGTAGTAGTAGTAGTAGTAATAATCATAATAATAATAATAATAATAATAAAAAAAAAGACGTCGTTTTAACACAAAAAGAAAAACTTTGACAGTGCACAAACATGACCTTTAACTATTCAAAACTGCACAAATATGACCTCTCTCCAATTCATCCCTTTTAAAGATGTGGCAGCGTGTGATTGGATTACCTTTCCACGTAGGCGCGAGTGAGACTAACGCATGGGGTTGCAAAATCGAAGGTCATATTTTTTCAGGTTTTGAATAGTTAAAGGTCCTATTGTGCACTATCAAAATTTAAGGTCAAAGTTATAATTTAGTGTCAAGTTTAGGGTCATTTTTATGTATTAACTCTTTAAAATATTTAGGTTATCTTCATTTTAATTGATATATAAAAATATAAATTTTTAAGTGACTAAAAGACTACTTAATTAAAATATATCATTTATCAGTGGAGCCAAAAAATTTATTACTCTCAAGAGAAATCAAAATATAAATAAACATATGAAAACAATGTATTTATAAATAAAGATTATATTTATATAGCATAATTTTTTAATGAAACAATATGAAGAATTATCATAAAAATAACTAGTAAAGATTGTGAATGTTATTATGAATGGTACGCATTAAAAATAATGTGACTATACATGGATGTGAAAAGTGATGTGTAACAATGGGTTAAAGAGATACTGTTTTCATTTTACCTATTTTATTTCGCATAAGTTATCTGTTAACCCGATATTCTTATTCCGCCCAAAGATAGGGATAACTTATCTCAATATTAATTATTAATTATGAGATAAGTTATCCTATACTTTATAACCAAATAAGAGACTAAAGGCTACTAAAATTAACTTTATCCTAGAATTATCTACCTGTCCCTAAGAATACTTATTTGGTCCGAATAGATTTTAATTATTAATAATTTAAATAAAGTATAAATATCATTAAGAGGCATCATTTTATCCAAAATCACTAGCTATCACCACTAATTGCCCCTATCACAACCACCATCATCATTATTAATTGTCAATAGTATTGCCAACCGCCAACTACCTTCACAACACACTCCCATATTATTCTCCACATAAGCCAATGCCTGCAATGTAATAGGATGAGTCTGCAATTGGAAGAAACCAAACAATTGTCAAAGTCGCGCCGCCTAGTTAGTCTTCATATTTTGACCGATTGAATTCCAAATTGCCACTATCATATTATTTGTTTCTACATATAAGGGCATATGCAACAGATCAATTATGAAGAATTACCAAACACATTACTAAATCTTCCAAAATGCAATTCTTCAGCTTGGCTTCCATCTTTCTTTTCCTATATTTCCTCTTTTTGCTATGGAAATGGAACAAATCCAATAGCCAAACCAAAAAATTGCCTCCAGGTCCATGGAAACTTCCTTTTATAGGAAGCATGCATCACATGGCTGGTGGACTTCCACACTACGTCCTTAGAGATTTAGCCAAAAAATATGGACCGTTCATGCACCTTCAGCTTGGTGAAGTTTCTGCAGTTATTGTTACTTCTTATGTGGTGGCTAAAGAAGTACTAAAAACTCATGACCTCGCGTTTGCAGATAGGCCTAAACTCCTGGGCATGGATATTATGTGTTATGATAGCCGCGATATTGCCTTTAGCCCCTACGGTGAGTGTTTGGTGTTTATATATATATATATATATATGTATATATATGTATGTATGTATGTATGTATGTATATATATATATATGTATGTATGTATGTATGTATGTATATATATATATATATGTATGTATGTATGTATGTATGTATGTATGTATGCATATATATATATTTATATATAAATCTTGCTTATAAGTTAGGATTTGTCCTTCTTACTTTATGGCATTGACAATATATAATCCTTAAAGGAGTCTTGTTTAGAGGAGAACATAAACCTGAACTTTTCATATCTAGGCTATCAATTGAACAAACCATGTTACATTGTGATATATTTCTTTTCGTTGTCTTATTTATCGTCATCCAAGATTAATTTGTTTCTTACGGTTTTGCAC
>NW_025863423.1:0-1934 GCF_002878395.1 Capsicum annuum
TGGAATCCCTCTTGTGTCACGTAAGAGTGTGGTATTGCTATTGTAAGTCTTAGGGGTCCTTAGATTTAATACATCTTTGGGTTCTTAACCTTGTATTAGTGTATGTCTCACTTCCTATCTTTACATATCATGTACTAGTTGTGTGGTCTAGTGAACCATTTGGTTCTTTTTGTTCTTGTAATCTTGTCACCGTTGGATTGTTGTTATTGTAGTGTTGTTCCTCTCGTTATTGTTGTTTATCTCTTGTTTTTTTTAGTTCTTTTGGTGTCATTTACACCTTGTTTCATGATGTTGTTGGAACCGAGATTTGGTGTTTGTTGAGCTCTCGGGTTACCCTTTGTTTGTGGACTATTTTTGGCTTATTTTTGATACGGACCAAATTTGTATCGTATTATTTGGTATCAAAACTTGTGGTTGATTT
This sequence comes from Capsicum annuum, assembly GCF_002878395.1. Taxonomy (NCBI): domain Eukaryota; kingdom Viridiplantae; phylum Streptophyta; class Magnoliopsida; order Solanales; family Solanaceae; genus Capsicum; species Capsicum annuum. The sequence goes on from NW_025863423.1 coordinate 422, forward strand.
TGTTCCAACAAAATCAATCTTAGGCTAGCTAGAAAATAAAAAAATAAAAAGAGAAAGAAGTGTTCTTGTTCTTGTTCTTGTTCATGGACGAGAAACTTGTAGTGTTCTTGTTGTAATCTTGACCAAAATTTGCGGAGTCTAGGTCTAGGATTTCTTTGTTGTTATTGTTGTTTCTTGATTCACTAACACTAAAGGTATCTAGATCTATATTTGAGCTTAAAAACTTGTTAAAGTTGTGTTGTGAACAAAGACCTAGACTGAAATTTGTGGACTTGTTATGGAGGTTGGAGTGCGTGTTGAAGGTGTTGTTATTGTTGTTCTTGAAAAGTTGTTGTTTTCTTGTTGTTCTTCATCACTTCTCTTATCTTGACCAACTTAAAGTAGTTAATAGATCTAGAAAAGGTGAAGACAAAGTTGGAAGACTTGTTGGTGAAATGACTAGCTCACATCACTCTTGACTTGACAACAACTTTTTCAACCACTTTCTTTATTTCTAGGAGCCTTGTTTTGTGGAAACTAGTACAAGTCTAATCTCATCTTTTTGAGTTGAATTTGAAAAAAGTTACAATACTTGTGTTTTTCCCTCCAAATACTAATTGTTTTCCATTCCAAAAGTATAAGGACTAAAAATTCCAAGAATGGTGATTAAAACTTGTGTGGCCCCGTGACCAATTAGGGGGTGACACGTCACCAATTACTATTCACACGACAAATTTTAAGCTCAAATTTGATCTTCTAGTTTCATTTTGTTGTTTCTTTTGTTGATTCCAATACTAACTTACAAGCTAGTAACCACTTACTAGATTGTGAGTTGGTTTGAAACCGTTATTTGAGTTTACATCGTCGTGTATTTTTTTCTATTTTGGAGTTGTTGTAAACATTGGAATTCACCTCTCAACACCTCACGGAGTACAAGAAAGAATACAACTCTTGTGATATTAAGTGTGAGGAATCCAAGAACAAAAAAATAAAGAGAGAGTGTGAGGACCTTTCTTTTACAACTAACCCGTTTGTTGTTTTGTAGTGAAACTTCTTGGCTAAACTCAATTGAGCCGGATGAGATTGAAGGCAAATCTCAAGATGGAGAGGATGCCAAGGTGCAAAATGAAGACGTTGGCCGAGACTTAAAATTGTTGTGTTCTCGGTTTCTTCTTATTTTGTGGACTATTTTGGAGCCATTTTCATTTGGCTAGTGCCATGAATTTGAGGTCAAATTCCTCTCAAGATGGTGAGGATGATACAAGAATGATCATGAATATGAATGTTTTTGAGTATTTTGGATGTAACCTCGGAGGTGTACGAGTTGAAGTGTTAAAAAGGGCTCCAAATCGCCCCTAAAAACACTTCATGGGTGCCTATTTGCCTACTTGGTCAATAAGGGCCTTTTTGTCATTTTAACTTTTTATTTGTAAAGTACTATAAATAGAGCAATATAGGGTTTTAGTTCATTAGTTTTGTTGGATATGGTTGAAAGAACACATCTCTTGAGAGAGAGGGTCTCTAGGCCTAAACT
>NW_025863424.1:0-2332 GCF_002878395.1 Capsicum annuum
AATAGAAATTCATGATTGAAGAGTTTTAAATAGTCTTTTGCTCTTTTATAAACTTATCTCCTTTAAAATTTAAATATTAGTATATAATATATTTGAATATAATTTATTTAAATATTAAATTAAAGATGAAACTATAATGATGATGATGATGATGATAATAATAACAATAAAAATATAAATAATAATGAAGATGATGATAATAATAGTATTAATAACAATAACTAATAGTAGTAGAAGTATTTATGGTAATATTAGTATCTAATATGTGTGGCAGTTGAAACAACAACAACAACAATAATAATTAGTTAATTAAAAAAGGTAGTAGTAGTAGTAGCAGCAGCAGTACGTAGTAGCGGCAACAGCAATAGCGTGTAGTAGTAGTAGTAGTACGTAGTAGTAGTCGCAACAGCAGCAGTAGTAGAAATAGCAGTATTACTACTACTACTAAGACAGTAGTAGCAGTAGCAGTAGTAGTGGTAGTAATAGCAGTAGCAATAGTAGCAGTAGTGGTAGGAGTGTTAGTAGTAGCAGCAGCAGTACTACTACTACTACGACAACGACAGCAGTAGTAATAGCAGTAGCAGTAGTAGCAGCAGTAGTGGTAGGAATAGTAGTAGTAGTAGCAGCAGTAGTAGCAGGAGTAGTATTAATAGCAGCAGTAGTAGTAGCAATAGCAGAACCACCACCAGCACCAGCAAAAGTAGCAATAGCAGTATCAATAATAGTAGCTAGTAGCAGCAGCAGTATGTAGTAGTAGCATTAACAGCAGTATGTAGTAGTAGTACCAGTAGTAGTACTTGGTAGTAGCAGTTGTACCAGTAGTAGTAGCATAAGCAGTAGTAGTAGCAAGAATAGTAGTAGCAGGAGTAGTAGCAGTAGCAGCAGCAGTAGTAATAGCAGCAACAACAACAACAGGAGTAACAACAGCAATAGGAGAAGCAGCAGTAACAGTAGTAGTAGTAATAGGAGCAGCAGCAGCAGTAGCAGCAGTAATAATAGTAGCAGTAGCAACAGCAATAATAGTAGCAGCAGTAGTAGTAGAGCAGCAACAGTAGTAGCAGCAACAGTAGTAGTAATAGCAGCAGCAGTAGTAACAACAGTAGTAGTAGGGAAGGATGATACAAGTCAAATAAGCGTCAACACTTTTGATCATACAACTCGAGGCTGACATAAGAAGGTCCAAACCATAATCAGCCTAAGGATTCAAGAATGTTCTTGGAGGATCTTCTTTGAGCTCCTAATTAAATAATATCATATTTGTAAGATAGCTTGGATCCGAGAAAATACATGACACGGGGAATGATGAAAGCCCGTGTGGATTATTTCCAAAATAGCCACTTTTGGGCTATTTTTGTAACAGGTTATTTGTGCAAAGGAATATACTATAAAAAGGGTCCTTAGATATTTCATATACTTAATTATCGATAAATTCAGAGTAATTACTCCTTTGTGAGTGAGTGGCAAGCTTGGATTAGCTTATGGTAAGTTTGGATTAGCTTGTGTTGATCTTTTATTTAGAAATGTTGGTTACTCAGGAATCTTATTCCCTTGTAGTCTACATAATAGCTAGGTGCTCGTAGGTAATTAGTAAGAGAGGTATTTGGGTTTGATACACACTTTGGTTGCCTTTTCGTTATCTTCTTGTGTCTATCTATATGTTTTCTTTTCCTGTCCATTACTTTATTGGTTTTTTAGTTTTCTTAATCTTAGTATTGTTTTCTTTTTGTAATTTATTCCTCGTATCATTTAGTATCAAAGCTGAGCTTGATTTCATTTCTGCGAAGTCAATCTTCGGTCTAGTCATCTTGAAAAATTAAAATCTCACAAAAAGTCGCTATTCATGTTTTAGGTCTTAGATCAAATTTTGAATTTTTGATTTTTGAGTTTTGTGTTTCTAGTGTTATATTTGTGATCCCTAACACTATTAGAGTCCAAATATCAAATTTGAGCTAAACCAAAGTTATAATGAGCCTTCTACTATCGTTGAATGCTTAGGTTGAAGAAATTTGAAGTGGATTATAAATCTGAAGATTTTGGTGAAGAATTTGAGCTAAATGATGTTTAGAATGTTGAAAAGTTCCTAGGTTTAACATTTCAACTCATTCCAAGCTAAGGAAAAAAAGTTTTAAAAGTTGTTTTTGGAGAGATTGTTATCTTCATAGTGAATGTTCATCAAAAAGTGAGTGTTTGATCCCAAAAAGGGAAGAAAAAGGTGTAAAAGTTTTAGTACTAAATCATCTCCAAAGGTTCCAAGAAGAGAGGACAAAGGGGGACCAATAGAGGGTCAAAAAAGTCATTCCAAAAGTGCCCCATCTGCCCTTGACCTGCATTG
>NW_025863425.1:0-3007 GCF_002878395.1 Capsicum annuum
GAACTTAGGAGTATTATAAAGAAGGAAAACATAGATGTACTTTTTAAGAAGAGCTGCTTTGCACACTTTCTCGACCTGTCTGGGCCTCGCCCTCTCCGTTTCCCAATGATCATGGTATATGGCCTTCTCAAGTACAGGATCATATATGCGGGGGATGATAAAGGTTCGAAGGAGGGCGGAAATAATATGGATGAAGTCTGGATTAACTATTATGGTATGCTGTTTATTTTGGATTGAAAGAGTTCACCATTGTGACGGGCTTGAGATGCGATCATCCAGAAGAACCTGCCATCAAGAAAACACCCCACAAAGGGTCCAACAAACGCGCAAGGTAAAAAAAAATATGGGTTGTTGGGCATTGTGGACCTAGCTACAAAGTGAAGGATTTGATAGAGGATCTCAAGAATAAAGACATACCAAAGCACTACAGGGAGAAATTGTGCTTAGTTTGGTTTGTCCATTCCATTTTATTGGAAAGAGACGTCAAGAAAGTCATAGAACGTGATTTGTTGGCATTTGCTGATGATTTTGGGAGATTCAACGACTATCCCTGGGGCTACGACAGCTATTACTTGACTGTCAAATATTTACTGAAAGAGCTAAAGCCAAATACGACCATATTAAACGGCTTTCCTTAGGCTTTCATGGTAAAATTGATCACTATTTTTACTCATTCATTAATTTATATTGAATATACTTGTGACTTTTTTTTTTGCTTGCTTCCTGTTTACAATATTTAGGCTTGGGCATGTGAAGTCATTCCTCCCCTCCGAAAGCATTTCACGGATTACCTGGATAAGGTTTCTCATCCAAGGATCCTTAGGTAGTTGGATGCAGTAGAGAGCAGCAAAAAAAAATATTAACGAGGCTGATCTCTTTAACCCTTCGGATGATGCAGTACATCTTCTTTCAACTAAAATAATTTGTATCAAAGAAAGATATTAAAACTGATGTTCCATCTGTTGCAAGAGATTACCCGACAACTACAACTGGTGCAATGGGTAATCTGTTGTAACAGAAGATCCATATTTCACAACAGATTAACTATATGTTGCTCTGTTCTCTAAACCCTACTCAACAAATTACCCATCTACTGTAAATTATGCAATAGATAGGTATTCTGATGTAATATATTACCAATCTGTTTCAACATACAGATCAGTTATTGTGGTAGCTAGATCGTTTGTTGCATAAGTTGTCTATGTTAACATAACCCGAACCCTATGTAACCCAACTGACTGCAAATTATTATTATATGGTTTAAATTTCTCCTGTCATTTTTTTATAGGTTGTGCATCCTTGGATCGTGCCTACTATTGATGAGCTGGGGATGACTTTTTTTCTTACTCTGGGTCTTGTTGATACAAAAGAAGACCCAAATGTGGAGTTAATAAAGAAGGAATTGGATGGAGCAACATCCATAAGAAGAGTAGTTAGGCAAGGTCAGTCTAATATTGAAGCTCTTCACATCCTAACTCAAACTGCAACAGATCCGAGTGCTTCTTCTGGGGGTGTTGCTGGTGGAGTTGTTTGTGATGGTGGAAGTCATCCTGCTTCTACTGCCAGTCATGATTATGAGCATGTTGGTGCTCAGTAAAAAATAAATATGTTTGAAAACACCCCTTGCACAGGTCATCTCTCTCACCCCTACACCGGTCCCTCCCACCCTTACAGTGGTCCCTCTCACCCTTACAGTGGTCCCTCTCACCCTTCATCACCCTCATGTTCTCATTGAAAATACAAAGTGTGCAAGGACAGAGAGGATAAACTCCTCGATAAGCTAGAGGCTATTGCTGAAGCTGCCGAGGAGTTGAAATCCAGAAGGGGTGTCATACCATCCAACGAGGTGAGGGAGTCATGCACTCCTACAGTAGAGGTTAGGAGGAAGAGAATAAAAATTAGACAAATTCTCTCCGTTCTGAAATCAGCAAAAAATGCAACTCCCCCCGCTCCAATAGTTGTTGAAGTTCAGGGGCCACCAAAGAAGGTGGACATATTTGCGACGCTTGGCAAGGAGAAGAAGAAGGAACTGGAAGAATTCATCAAGATGAAGGTTCAAAAAGAATACACCATGCATTCATTAGCCACCAAAGACTTCTCGAATATGACAAATATATGCGTGTGGTACGAGGACAAGGTAAGTTTACTTTTGCTAACCTACCCTTCCAATCTACTCCATGAAGAAGAATCTACGTAGCAGATGTGTAATCTATTGCAACATCTTGGTATTCTGTTGCAACATAATATATATCTGTTGCATAAGTTGCGTTGACTGGGTAATCTGTGAACTGATTCAGAGAACCCTCTACATCAGATTCTTTCCACTGTGTTTTTATTCTTTATAATTACTAATCTATTTAAAAATTATCTTCTTATACCACAGTATGTTGATGAAATTCTCTGCCTCATGAGGGGTAGACAATTAGCATACCCAGATGCTTATGATGCTGCTGATAGGATAATGAACCTCAACTTCTACAATAATTTTAAAGATAGGTATGCTGATCTTCGTAATCTAGCTGATTCTGGTGGCCTTTGATTTGATCAGTTAGTTTCTACATTCCAATGGGATGAAGAAGTGATTAAATATGTTAGAGGAAAGAGGCCATATCTACACGACAAGAGCTGGACCAAGGCAAAGAAATCCTTGCAGTCATGAACATAGATATCACCCATTTTCTCACTGCTGAGATACTACTATACGGGGGAAAGATTAAGGTTTATGACTGAAACTTACATGTGTTCAGCGAGAAGACGTTTTTAACCCACATGCAGCCACTCTTGAAGTTGTTGCCCAAGTTGTTGACGCAGAGTAAGCTGATGGATCATTTGCCGGCTGAAGTCTTGGCGAAGGAATCATGGGTTTTTGAAGGTCGAAATAAGAACATCCAGCTCCCAAAAAATACAATCGGTGTAGCGTGCGGGCCATACTCGCTTGCATACATGGAGTGTTTATTGATCGGCACACAAATAATTGGTGTGTGCGACACCATTATGGGAAAGATGC
>NW_025863426.1:0-2523 GCF_002878395.1 Capsicum annuum
AAAAAAAAAAGGAATAAACATCTTGGATGAAAAATAGCTAGTACTTCATCTCTCATATGAGGATTTTGAAATCCATTAAAATAATTAGCAAGCAAATGACAAGTTCTTGACTTGACCAATTACTATTTTATTAAGGCAAAACAAACAATAATAACTATTCTTTTTGACATAAAGAAAACAACTTTACATGCTAAAAGAAATGTATCCACCAACAATGAATTTAAACAAAGCATAAGAATATCTTTTAAGCAAAGATTGAAACTTTATCCATAATAATCAAAGAATAAAGTTAAAAAGGAGAAAAACTCAATACTATCTATTCTTTTCAACATAAAGGAAACAACTTTACTTGCTAAAAACAAACATATCCACTAACAATGAATTTAAACAAAACATAAGTACATTTTTTAAGCAAAGATTGAAACTTTATCTATAATAATCGAAGAATAAAGTCAAAAAGGAGAAACAATCAATATTAACTATTCTTTTCAACATAAAGGAAACAACTTTACATGCTAAAAACAAATATATCCACCAATAATGAATTTAAACAAAGCATAAGTATATATCTTTTAAGCAAAGATTGAAACTTTATCTACAATAATCAAAGAATAAAGTCAAAAAGACGCATACAACTATTGCTAGCTCATTTTTATACCATGAACATGAAAATAACCGTGATATCGATACTACAACATCCTATGGCCTTCAAGGCTGTCTACAACAAACAATTCCAGTAAACAAAATTATAAGTACGAACTACAAAGAAGAAAAAGATGAAGAAGAAAACAATAATAAAACTAAAAAAAGGTGTGTTTACCTTTTTTGGTGCAGCAAAATGGGACTATAAGTTTTTTTCGGAGTCTTGATCACCACCGAAAAACTTTCAACTCGAGAACTTCGATTACCCCACGAATTTCATGGAAAAGAAAATTTTTTACTAAAATAAAAACTCTTCTTTGCTCAAAGTTTTTTTTCCAACCTCGAGACTTGGTCTTTCTACTAAAATAGTGATAGTATTTATATGAAAGGATGGGGATTCCATTTTTTTCATTCACCAATGTAGGAGAAAGAATTTAGGGGTGTTTTTGGAATTTTAAAATTGAATATAAAGTGAGGAAGAAATTGTATAATGTAATATATTTTTTGAATTTCAAAATTGAACAAGGACAAGGTTGAGGGGGGAATTGTACAATGTAGTAGAATGTACTTGAATTTGGAAAAAGAAAAGGTTGGGGGGGGGGGGGGGATTGTACAATGTAGTATAATTTTTGAATTTTAAAATTTAAATTTGGAAAAAGAAAAAGGTTTGGGGTAAATTGTACGATGTAGTACAATTTTTGAATTTCAAAATTGGAAAAGGACAAAGTTGGGGAAAATTGTACAATATAGTACAATTTTTGAATTTCAAAATTTGAATTTGGAAAAAAGAAAAGGTTGGAGAAATTGTACAATGTAGTACAATTTTTTATTTTCAAAATTTGAATTTGAAAAAAAAAAGAAAAGGTTGGCAGGATTTGTACAATGTATTATAATTTTTAAATTTTAAAATTGGAAAAGGACAAAGCTGAGGAGGAAATTGTACAATGTAGTATAATTTTTTAATTTCAAAATTGGAAAAAGGACAAAGTTGAGGGGGAATTGTACAATCTAATACAAATTTGAATTTTTTTTGTGGACACTGGGTAGAAGTTATGAAAGTTTTTGGTAATTTTGGGGTTATTTAAAATGTAACCCAATTGAGATTTAAAATTTAGCCAAATTTATAAATTTTGACTAAATCAAAAATCAATTGGCGGATTGCATTTCAATTATGGCCAATTTGATTTTAGTTATGACCAAATCTAGTAGATCGGCTAAATTAAATTGAAATTCGATACGAATTAATACTTTGTTTAATCCCGAGCTTCTTGATGAGATAAAACCAAATAAATATTCGTTCAAATAAATTATTTTTAGGAACAAAATATATTCAAATCATGGTCTTACCCCTTTGAATTAATTTTTCAAGAAAAGGCTTGATTAAAATTTGATATCTCGTAAAATAGATATTTATATAACAAACTTATTTAATTTTGTATAATTGAATAAGATAATATATAATCGCTACTTAAAATAAATTTTTTTTTTTTTTGATAAATGCTTTGAAACGCCTTTATCCGAAAAAATAAAAATATTATAATTTTATTTAAAATCGAAGAAGCTCGGAATTAAACTTAGTTGTGGAGGGCAAAAATTAAGTGTCAACACTCCAAATTCACGAAGTTTATTATTGTCTCTATCCCGTACGCTTAAACTTGTTCTATATATCTGATGCAAAGTCCTAGCCTACAAAATAAATGATTAAACAAACATTAATATGATAATCTATAACAACATTAAGATGCATAAACTCTAAACAACTTAGTTTACACTTCCTAATTACCTATTTTTTATTTTTCAATCAATTAAACTTTCAAATAACAACCTCAGTAAGTAGCAACTACGTCAAAAGCTAACACATTGTGATTTATAACACAAAAT
>NW_025863427.1:0-5369 GCF_002878395.1 Capsicum annuum
AAAAAACTAAAAAAACAAGTATAGAAAATAAAAATACTTTGTAAAGAGTTACCAAAATTACAATTTTCAGACGAAAATAAAAAATTTACGCATATAGTAGAAGCAGATGCAAGTGAAAATATTTATGGAGGAGTACTTAAATACAGATATGAAGAAGAAATATTAGAACATCATTGTAGATACTACTCAAGAACGTTTAATGAAACAGAAATAAAATGGGAAATAAGTAGAAAAGAATTATGCACATTATATAAATGTTTATTAGCATTTGAGACATATATTGTATATAACAAGTTTATTGTACGAACAGATAACACACAAGTGCGATGGTGGTTAACAAAAAAAATACAAAATTCAGTTACAACAAAGGAAATTCAGAGATTATTATTGAATATATTAAATTTTACATTTACAATTGAAGTAATCAAGACTAAAAAGAATGTTATTGCAGATTACATATCAAGACAAAGCTACCCAAACTGATATTACAGAAGACGATACTCTATAAAAGATACTCAAAACCCTAACTACGTTTTCTCTGAAAGTGGATAGTATGGGAAATAAGATAGAAAAGCTAAAGACTAATGAAGTTAAACTGAAGTATGAAGCTATGACTCAGATAACTCAGCAGTGTGCAGAGAAATGTCGATCGGAAGACAATAAAATTTCAGATATAGAAGGAGACGTTGGGACACTCCAAAAAACCCCCATAACGTTTATCAATCTACTTCTGCAGGTACAAGTAAAGGAATTAGAAGAAATCCAAATATGAATATGAACAAAATATTTGACAAGCCATTTATACCAAAAATACCAAAAGACCCTTTGTTTATACCCCCACAAACTATCACGTATCTAGATAGCCTAAGCCAAGATAAGAAACCCTATAATCACATAGCCAGATCATATATTGAAAACATCCACAAAATACAAACATACCTAAACCTTAAACCCAGAGCTGTAAATATTTAAGAACCAAATTCAGATTGTATAACCCAAAAACTAACAAGATACAATAAGTTAATTGCATTACCAAAAACTAACCCAAATTTAATTAAAACCTGTTTTAGTTATGGACTACTCAATACTGTATATACCCAAGACGGAAGTGAATTATCTACTATACCAAAAATATATAAAGCAATTACCACTTATAAGAAGATAACCAAAGGCAACCTATTTTTTGTAAAGTTCTATACGATACCAGCAGAAATATTGTACGATGAAATTAAACCAGTTATACAGGTTGTGAAGATAGGAATGACCCGAGATATAATCATACCCGAAGATATTGAACAACAAGTGAAATACCCAAAATAGATATACCAGATTTTTATGCAAACAAAAAAATTATTGGAATATCCACAATTATCTAGGAATTAGCAAATAACTACCTAAATGGAAATCCAATATGGAGTTATTATTCAAGAGACCAGCTATTGGTTTATTCAAATTCAAGAGAGTTAAGACAAGCAGATATGGAGGAAGTTCAAAGATGGATTATGACACTACTTAATCCAGAGAAACGACCAAATACTAGAGCAATTAAGGAAAATTTTATTTCAGACGAGTTACTGACCAGATACTGTAAATTAATAGTACATAAATATCCAGACTATCTATGCTCAAAATGTAATGGAGAAAATAATGTGATTCCAGAAGTTCAGCTAGAATGAAAGAAGATAAGAACAAAAGAGGTCAGCTGGAAGACATACGACAAAAGATATAAAGTAACACGGACCGATGGAGAAATAAAGATTATGAAAATGACATATTAAGATAATTTTGTGACATGTGAATTATTAGAGTACATAAAATATTATGTAACATTATGTAGCATTTACTAGCCTTTTTGACTTTTTTGGCAAAAAGTGCCATTATTAGTTTTGTTTTTTGTAGAATAGCTTTAGGACTTTTTCTTGTAAAGATACTTTAAGTCTTTTTTTCTTTTGTAAAGATAACAAGTGTAAAGTAGGAATATTCTAGAATAGTATACGCATTTTCTCTTTTTAGGTTATAAATAGCAGAAGCATTTGCTAAGTTAAGGCAAAACTTTCTACACGGAAAGCAAGCCTTCTTGTATACAATAAAATTTTCTCTCATATAATCAATAAAGATATTCAGTTTTACACTAAACTATGGATGAGCAAAGCACATATTTATCAAATCTACCAGAATAGGTATTTTCATTTATAATTATGAATAGCTAAATTCATAAATTCTGGACAATCATAAGTATAATAAAATAAGCTCATGTTAGTTACTTTATAGTAGAATTATTCGAAGAATAGCATGTTAAGAAGCTTATTAGCAAAGTGAAAAAGAAGAAAAATTCTTAGAACTATGTCATCCTAAAGGTGAAACAGGTGAGGTAAAGAAGCTGTGATAGGGGAGTAACCAGAGTAGAGGCGCTGTTTAGGAAAAAAGTATCCAGATTACCATGCTAATAGTTACAGAAGAACATGTTATTTAAGAATAATCTAGTATATAGTGATCTAAGATGATCATATTTTGTTATGTATATGATTGGAGGGAATATTTTGAAAAATAGCATCATATGAAAAATGAATACTTACTTACCTGATGAATTTAAGATACTTATTTTATATGTACTTAAGGATATAGAGATAATAGATATAAGAAAAATTATATGGGAAAAGGTATTTGATATTGAAGATGAAGAATTAGAAAATTGGATAGAAGATGAATTAGAACAAATACACTTAAATGACGATAGCTACTATTCATACCTAGATAATTATTATTTAGACGGATATTATACAGATTAAAATTGTTAGAATATATTAGAAAAGTTAGAGAAAAACAAAGTTGGCTATATGAAGAAATTAATTACAGGAATCGGCTTAAAAGAGACAAAAGACAATTAGAAGAAAGATTACTTAAAATAAAATTAACCTTAGGAAAAAGGAGATACAAGTGATAGTTTATATAATACTATACATGACCAACAAATGTTAATAGATCACATAGATGATATAGAATTACATATCAAATATAGTACTATTAGAATAAGTTATTACATAGAAATTTGTAAAATTACAACTACTATAGGATAAAATGATAAACTACGAATACTTAGAATATTGAAGAAAAGATATGGAGCAAATAAGATTAATAGAAACACTTATGAAAAAGAATCTACTTGACTACATAAAAACTAGAAATATGAAACATATAGTATACCTTAAAAATAATATAGAAGAATTAATAAGGTTAAAAAAAAATAACTAAGGAATGCTATGACATAGCATTTCACCAAACATGATAGAACTAAGTTATCTGCACCCCTCTACAAATGGGCATAGATTTCATAGGACCTTTTGTGAGTTCGTGTGGAATAAAGTATATATTTGTGGCCGTTGACTATATTTCAAAGTGGGTGGAAGCAGTTGCACTTCCTAAAAATGAAGCAAAGAGTGTCACCGCATTTTTTAGAAAGAACATCTTTTCTTGATTTGGTATGCCACGTGCTATTATTAGTGACGGAGGGTCACATTTTTGCAATCATCTATTCAAGAGTCTGCTTGAAAATATAGAGCAAACCATAAGGTGGAAACACCTTATCACCCGCAGACTAGCGGATAAGTTAAAGTGTCCAATAGAGAAATCAAGTCCATATTGGCGAAGACTGTGAATGCCAATAGGAATGATTGGGCAAAAAAGTTACATGATTCATTATGGTCCTACCACACATCTTACAAAAACCCCATAGGTTCTTCACCTTATCAGCTAGTGTATAGCAAAGCTTTCCATTTACCAATTGAGCTTGAACATAAGGTACTATGGGCATTGAAAAAGTTGAATTTAGAGTGGAAGGGTACAACAAAAGCAAGGTTGAATTTGGATGAATTTTGGCTTCAGGCATATGAAAGTTCAGTGCTTTACAAGGAAAAAATAAAGTTGTATCACGACCACAAGATTGAGAAGAGATTTTTTGAAAAAGGTGACCAAGTGCTACTTACAATTCCAAACTTTATTTGTTTCTAGGAAAGTTAAAGTCAAGATAGCATGGTCCATTCACAATGACAAAGGTTTATCTCTATGATGCTTTAGAAGTAAAGAAGGATGGTGCAAGCCTATTCAAGGTAAACGAACAAAGAGTAAAGCACTAGATGGGAAAGATAGAAGAGGTGAAAGAAGTAGTTGACATTGACCTTGATGAAGTCTGAGTAATCAAGGAAATTATGGCATGCCATGAAGTTAAATCAAGCATTTTATAGGATTTAACCCATGTTTTTGTACTTATTTCATTTATAGGGTATTGTGTTTGTTCAAAGTGCAGGACTAAAAGAATGCAGACAAAATCCAGATAAGTAAAGAAGTTATCATACGGATTCTTTACGAGTCGTCTCTATACGATACGACTCGTGAGTAGGAGTTGTATTAACCTGGGAGAAAAATTAGAATCAGGTATAAGTTTCTGGAATGAATAAGATTCCCAATACGAATTGTACCCTTTGGGTACGGTTCGTAACTGAGAATCGTATCCAGTATAGAAAATAGGTAAGTCTCCAGTCTATACGAGTCAAAGAAATGACCTGTAAGCCTGGATACGAGTCGTATCCACCTCTTGTACCCAAGCTTACTAGGCCAATTCTCGTCTTGACCTGGCCTAGTCCTATGATTAAAAGAGGAAAAAGACATACGATCGGGAACCCGATGCTTCCAACTCATTCCCATAATACTTTTACCCTAATTATGAACCTCAAAGTTTTCAATTGGTGTTGTTTAAACTCAACTTCGAGGCCATTAACATTCCAAATTGATATTTCCTACTCTTCACCCATCAAGTAAGTGTCTAAACTTATTTTTTCCACTTTACAAGTTGAAAGGAGTAGTATGTGCTATTGTAAACTTGATTCAAATAGAAATTCTACATCTCTTGATTGTTGGTACCCTATTTGTGTTATTTGTGTTGAAAATTTGGAAATGGGGGTACAACTAGGGTTTAGGAATGGATTTTGATGTCTATGTGTATTTAGTTTCTAGATATAGCTAAAAATTAGTCGTGGGTACTTTGGGAATTTTCATTGGAGTCAAACTTTGAAGTTAGACTTCTATATCACAGTGGACATGAGACTTCTTACAACTCATACCCACTGGTATGGGAGTCGCAATAAGACTCGTACTTATTGATAACATAGAAGACTAAGAAATTCAAAGTTCTAGAATGGATATGACTCAACCATATGAGTCGTATCCAGACCATACGACTCACATACATTAATCGTACCACCTGGGAAGAATTAAATAGAATTAATATTTTTGATTTGCTTACGACTGTTCATCGAAAATCGTCTCTGTCCAGTACGAATGGAAAGGAAGAGTCATAAGCAAACCAGTGAACA
>NW_025863428.1:0-1144 GCF_002878395.1 Capsicum annuum
ACCATAAAAGCCTCCAGTATGTCTTTTCCCAGAAAGATCTTAATCTTCACCAGAGAAGGTGGTTAGAGCTCTTGAAGGATTACGACATGAGTGTTTTTATCATCCGGGCAAGGCCAATGTCGTGGCCGACGCTCTGAGTCGACTCTCCATGGGTAGTATTTCTCACGTTGAGGATAGTAAGAAAAAGATGGCTCAGGAGATCCATCAGCTTGCCAGACTAGGCGTTCGCTTAGTCGATTCTTCAGAGGGTGGTGTATATGTTTATAGTAGTTCAGAGTCATCTCTAGTTTCCGAGGTGAAAGAGAAACAAGACAGGGATCCTAGCCTTGTCAAGCTCAAAGAGTCAGTTCAGGATCAGAAATTTGAGATTTTCTCCCAAGGGGAGATGGTATTCTTCGTTGTCAGGATCGTCTATGTGTTCCAGGTGTAGATGAATTGAGGTAACGAATTCTTGCAGAAGCACATGGTGCACGATACTCTATTCATCCAGGGGCCACTAAGATGTACCGCGACATACGAGAGATCTATTGGTGGAGTGGGATGAAGAGAGATGTTGCAGAGTTTATGGATAAGTGCTCTACATGTCAGCAGGTTAAGATAGAGCATCAGAAACCTAGTGGTTCCATGCAAGAGTTTACCATTCCTACTTGGAAGTGGGAAGCAGTTAACATGGACTTCGTGACGGGTTTGCCTAGAACTCGTCATCAGCATGATTCAGTCTAGGTCATTATAGATAGAATGACTAAGTTAGCTCATTTCCTTCTTGTTCGTACTTCTTATTCCGCCGAGGATTATGCCAAACTCTATATCAGGGAGTTAGTTAGGTTACATGGTGTTCCAGTATCTATCATCTCAGACAGAGGTACCCAGTTCACTTCTCACTTTTGGAAAGCGTTCCAAAAGGGTCTCGGTACCCAAGTCCATCTCAGCACAGCATTTCATCCTCAGACAGATGGTCAAGCAGAGAGGACCATTCAAACTCTTGAAGATATGCTAAGGGCGTGTGCAATTGACTTCAAGGGAAGTTGGGACGACCACTTGCCTTTGATTGAGTTTGCATACAACAATAGCTATCATTCTAGTATTCAGATGGCTCCATTCGAAGCTCTCTATGGTATGAGATATAGATCTCTGATTGGTTGGT